>NC_133660.1:56671317-56924107 GCF_037893015.1 Macrotis lagotis | reverse complement strand
TCACTAATATTTATTCTTGCTCTGAGTCTAATTCATCTGTGTGTGAAGTCATAGAGGATCTTGGGAACTGCTAACTCTAAATTAGTTTATCACCTGGAACAGAGAACCATGATTTCTTTCTCATGCATAAGAGTCAAGAAGAAAAGATTTAATCTTAGCCTGGAGGCTTTCTGCCTTACTTTTATTTGATAGGTGCTGCCTATCTTTGACTAAAGACCAATTAGCCTGTTAGACTGCCTTTATCAGGTAAAAGTATAGAAGAGTTGAAAGGGGCTGCAGGAAGTCTTGAAAAAAAAAGATGAAACCTAGAAACAGGTTTTGAAGGTGCACTCCTCCAGGAGAGTGATATGGCCATTGGAGAGCAGAGAGAGACTAAGCAGCTAGTCAAAGGTGGAGGGCAGCAGAGATATATGATGCAATGCCTACCTCCTAGCCCAGGAGAGGAAGTCCAGGAGAGAGCAAACCCAGAGAGATCAGAAGACATTTTTGATCCTGCTGCATCAGAAGTATTAGTTCCCTTTCATCCCTATGTTTTTGTACCTATATGTGTTCCCTGATCATATATACACGCACCCTCATTTGAATGGTCCCTGCACCATCCAAGCAATGTTTTACTCTTACTATGCTGTTAATTTATAGGAAAAGAGTAAAACTCCTTAGCATGATTAGAGGAAAAATGACTAAGCACATTATTGGGGCTTCTTAAGTTATGTCTTTGGGTAGATGGAGAACCACAAATGACTTTGAAGCTGGAGTAGTTCTTCTGGGCTCTCACCTAATTGCTATAGAAGTGACCCAAATTTAAATAATTACAGGCAATTATTGGTTATTTATCATAGTTAGGGAAAGGCATAACCTGTCAATTAAGTCTGAGAGTTAATTTAGTTCATTATTACAAGGTTAGTGCTTATACTAAACATAAATACCATACTACTACAGTGTAAGTCACAAAGAAGGAAGCAAACAAAGCATTTATAAGCACCTTCTTGTGCTAGGAACCCTGCCAAGCACTTTACAAATATCCTCTCCTTTGATTATCTCACCAACTACTACTAGAAGGTAGGTACTATTGTCCCCATTTTATAGTTGAGGAATCTAAGGCAGAGAGAGGTTAAATAACTTAAACAAAGTTAAATCACACAATAAGTGTCTAAATTTAGGTTTATATTCATGTTTTCCTGAGTAAGGCCCAGCACTCTATTGCCTCAAAATCCTTTCATAGTATTTTATCCAATTCTTGTTCATGGCTTCTTATAAACCCTCCACTGATGAGCTTGAAGACCATGGAAGGTCCGCCTCTTTAGGTCTTTGATTAACTAATTAATATTTTTTTTCAGGATGTCTATTTGTTACTCTTTACCATTATTATCTGACTTAGACCTTCCCCTTTTCTGTCAAACATTTCTTTGATAATATTTTTCACTTGATTTCTTGATAACATGCTGAATGAAACCTACCAATCTTCACTATGCATTTCTCTGTTACTTTGGATGTCTGCCATTTCAATTCTCCAGAAATCATAGTGATGCAGGGAAATGTAGAGAATTATGAGATCCTGCCTCCCCTGTTTTCTGCATTTATCCCCATTTTCCCTTTCATTTAACTTTGGCCTGGACAATGGCATGGCAAGAAATAATGTGTTGAACTTGGAGCACCTGGGACAGGAGGGACCAGTATGTAGCTTGTCATTAGAAGATGCCTGGTCCAAGGTGTAAGACCTCTCCCCAAGCGACATCCTCTGTCCAGCCTACATAGAGAGGTATTTAATAGGAAGTGTCACCCCTTGGAGCTCTCTTACTTCTTTCAGTCTCCCATCCAGAAGGAAGGATGGGGCTTTCTCTTGCTCTTCCTTAATCCACGGCTGCCCTTTCTCTCTCTCAGTCTCTCAGTCTCTCTCTCTGTCTCTCTGTCTCTCTCTCTCTCTCACACTCTCTCTCTCTCTCTCTCTCTCTCTCATTCTCTCTCTCTCATTCTCTCTCTCTCTCTCTCCTCTCTCTCTCTCTCCTCTCCTCTCTCTCCTCTTCTTCTCTCTCTCTCTGTCTCTCTCTCTCCCCTCTTCCCTCTTTCTCCTCTCCTCTCCTTTCCTGTCTCCCTCTCCCTCTCCCTCTCCCTCTCCCTCTCCCTCTCCCTCTCCCTCTCCCTCTCCCTCTTCCTCTCTCTCTCTCTCTCTCTCTCTCTCTCCTCTCTCTCTCTCTCTCTCTCTCTCTCTCCTCTCTCTCTTCCTCTCTCCCTTCACCTGCCTGTCCTCAGGGTGCTTATTGCTTTTCTTAATTCTTTTAACCAATGTACTCTGTAACAATATTTTGCCATAATAAAATCCTGAGCAATTTTAACATCCCAAAGAGCTGAGAATTCCTTCACTTTTTCAGTGGCCTGAAATCTTCTGTCTTCAATGTCTAAATCTTTAATAATTGGTAACAATAGCATTCTGCTACTGAACTGGTCATTCTGGGGAACAATTTGGATTTATGCCAAAGTGCTATAAAACTCTTTGACCTCTGACCCAGCAATACCTCAATGAGATCTGTATCCAAAAAGGACAAATAAAAAGGAAAAGGACTTAGATATACAAAAATATTTATAGCAGCTTTTTTTATGATGGCAAAGAAATGAAAATTGAGAGAATGTCCATCAATTGGGAAATGACAAAACAGATGTGATATATGGTTGTGATGGAATACTATTGTGCTATAAGAAATGATGAGCAGGATGCTGAAAACTTAAATGAATTGATGCAAAGTGAAGTGAGCTAAATGAGAACATTGTTACATAGTAATAGCAATATTGTAATAATGATCAACATTAGTTACTCTAATCAATACAATGATCTAAGACAATTTCAAAGGACTGATACGTGATGAAAAATGCTATACACCTTCAGAGGACTGATGAAGTCTGAATGCAGATTGAAGAATACTTTTTCATTTTATTTTTCTTTCCTTTTTCTTTTTTGCAACATGACCAAAATATTTTGCATAACTACTCATATACAATTGATATATTGCTTTCCTTCTCAATAAGGAGAGAGAGAATTTAGATTTCAAAAATTTTAGAAATAAATATTAAAATAAAATATAATTTAAAAAGTAAATTGTAGCATTCTATGATTTGTAAACATACAGTTTCTGAAGAAGAATATGAATATGAGTGTTAAAAGATATATTTCTCTGTCAAGAAGGAATTTAACATTATAGAAACTCCTGGAATCTTCCCTGCATTCTAGGTCTTTCTCTTTTTCCCAATTTATTCTGGAACCTGCTAATTCTCTTACTTACAGTAGAGTCTATCCAGCTTTTTTTTAAATACTTTCAATGTTTCAGAAAGATTTCCTTGTCAGTGGAAATTCCGTCTTTTACTTGTTCTTTACATAAAAGGTCTTTCTTATCAGTAATGGGCAGCTTTGGGAAGCATACATCTCCCAATTTTAGATCTCTCTTGGTAATATCAGAGGATCAGTAAACCAAATTGTCTCAGGGCTTTTATCTATCAAAGAACCCTGTGATCATAAAGGCTCTTTTCCAACAAGACATCATTAGTTCATATAGAATCAAATTTGTTATTGTTGAGTCATTCCTGTTGTGACAGACTCTTTGTGACTATTTGGGGTTTTAATGGCTAAAATACTGGAGTAGTTTACCATTTCATTCTCCAGCTCATTTTACATATGAGAAAACTGAGAAAATAGAGAGGTAAGTGATTTGCCCAGGGTCCCACAGTTAGGAAGTATATGAGATCACATTTGAACTCAAATCTCCCTGCCTCCTTGAGTGACACTCTATCGACTGTGCCATCTTACTGAATCAAATATTTCTTTGTAATCAATGACAAATGTACATAATGAGAAGTTTAAATGTCTCACTTTTAGGCAATTGTGTGACCATTTGACTAGGAATTTCTTGAGAGCAAAGCCTGTGTTTTTCCTTTTCATTGTTTCTCCAACACTTAGCACAGTTATAAGCAAATAGAAAGCATTGAATAAATGCTTATTGACTTACTATAAAAAGAATTAGGTAAAATTATCATTGATTAAAAAGCTTGATACCATGGTAGTCATTTGAACTCCCTACTTTTGCATTGCTTGTACCTTAAAAACTGGAGTCATTTAATTGCCACCTGTAGTTTCAATCCTGAACCAAACTCTGAGATTAAATCCTCTCTCTAGATAGAGAAAATAAAAGAATGAACAAGCAAGTAGTATAGTTAATCTTACTACCGAATGTAATATTTTAAGAGTGCCACGCTTGTAAATTCTTCTATTTTATGCTTTATTTATTTAATTTTTAAGTCTTCTCACATTAAACCCAGGCTAAGCTAATTACATTCTTGTCTTATTCTGCTGTGATCAAGTCTCTCAATTCACAGTTTTATGACTTGATCCCTGCCTCTTTTTACCATTCTTCGATCTTTACCCAGCCCCCCCTTCTGCTGATACCAGTCATCCCCTTTTGCTAGATCACCAATACTTTCTTCTTCCTCTAGGAAAGACTTGCAAATTAAATAAATAAAGCATAAAATAGAAGAATTTACAAATGTGGCACCCCTAAATACTACATTCGGGTTCACAGAATCTATTCGGGCCAATATTCTGTTACTCTATTGCTTGTATTTTCTCTCTGACTCTCAACCAACTAGTTATCTACGTATGACATCAGAATACTGTGGCTACCGTTTCCCAGCAACTATGATGTCAGTGACTAATCCTCTAGCGCCAGTGCTGACAGCTGGGAGATGGGATGCCATGATAACTGACAGTCCTAATGTCTAGAAGTTCCATTTCAGGAACAGCTAGCTAGCACTTCTGTCTATGGTCATTTCTTTTTGTTTCTGCTACCTCCGTCTTCCCTTGCTTCAGACTCACCCCCCCCCCCCCCCCCCAGTACTCTCTTTCAAAGTCTCTTGTATTAAGGAAAGTGTCCTTATCTGTGCATTCATGAGACTACCTGGGTCTCAGAGTTCAGGATTTTTCTTCAGATGAACACTAAGGCATTGGGTAAACATGGTGATCTTTACACCAAAAAAGTAAGGACAAGAATCACACTTCTTAAAGTCTCATGAGGAAGTTTGTTATCTTCAATTCTTATGAATTTTGTCATTTTTCTCTCTCTAATGTTTTCCTTTTTCCATTTGGATCTGATTCTTCTCTCACAATATGATCAATATGGATCTACGCTTCACATGGTTATCAGATTACTTTCTGTCAGGGGAAGAGAGGGAAGGAAGGGAGGAAGGGAGGGAAAAAATATAAAACTCAAAACCTTGCAAAAAAAAAAGTTGAAGAAAACTACTGTTGTCTGTAGTTGAAAAAACAAAATATTTTTTTAAAATGAGGGAAATGCCTACACTAACAAAATGTGGGGGTTCTATAAAATTACACTAGTAGGTAATAGAATAGCCCTGCCACAGTCCACATTAAATATAGATATCTGAAGAGTAAGAAATCTATTTTATCAAATTTTTCAGGGGGAGTGCCAGCTGCTCCATATTATTATGAAAGGAAATAATGGGGAAAAATAATGTTTCTTTCCACCCCACCCCCAGGAAACAAGTGGCAAAAATAGCATATTGCAAGAAGCAATAATAGTATACTGGGAAAGAATTAATCCTAAGATCAGAAAAAAATAATTTACTTGCTGTATCTCTACTGTCATAACTTCATTTGTGTACAAGTACTAATTAGAATAAAGAGATAGATCTGATTCCCCCATAAGCAGTCAGATTTTCTAACTATCTATGGATCTATCTATCTATCCATCTATTCATCTTGCAGTGAAACAAACCTACTCCTCTAAAGAAATACTCAGAGTGCTCCATCTGAGTCCACTTCAACCTTTCTCCCATACCTTCAAATGGAATCTCTTCAGCCCTTAAGGTCTTTTAGATTCCTTCTTTAGATTCCTTCAAAGCTCAACTCCAGTGCCAACTCCTAAGAGAAATGAGTTTTTTGAAGTATTTCATTTATTTCTTTCATATATTAATTGCTAATTTGGGGACAGTTGAGTGGTGCAGTGGACAGAGCACCAACTCTGGAGTCAGGAGGACCTGGGTTCAAATTCAGACCCAGACACTTGACATATACTGTGTGTGACCCTGGGCAAGTCACTTATATCCAATTGCCTTACCTCCATGGCCTTCTCCTGTTGATCACTGGACCCAGATGATTCTGGAGGAGAAAGTAACTCTCTGCACAGTTCCCCCCTCGCTCAAATCCAATTCAAGTGCTTTTCATGGCATCACTTCCCTGATGTCATGGTCTTCTTCGAGAATGAAGGATAAACAACACCACCAACTAATTATTGAATTAGGACTAAGTTTTCCCCCCTTTTCTACTTTCTCTTTCAGAAATCAATGGATGTGGGAAATCTTGGTCAAAGATTTACCCTGTCAGGAAAACTAAGATCTAATCAAAGACAGCAAAAAAATTTAAATTTAGGTAAATTTAGGATTCCTTTACTAAGGGAAGTCTAGGAAAATATAAATTATCATTTTTTGTCAGATGAATAGGAATATTGGTAAATCTTTTTTGTTTGTTTTTTGTAAATCTTTTCCACCATGACTGGGTTATTATTACCTCAAGATTCTCATTGGAATTAGCCCACTTCTCATTATAGTATCCATTCTCTCATTATTTGTTAACTAATCAGAATTGATTTCTATTATTGGGGGCCTTCCTTTTTCCAAAGACTGTGATTCTACTGCCATGAATTGTCTTTGATCCAAGAGAGAGACAGTAAAATGACCATCCTTTTATTAATAAAATGCCAGCATTATTAATAGAATTATTAAGTATTCAGGAATTATGTCTCTTGAACTTTTTAAATGTCATATAACAAAGGTTTGTTCTGACTGCTACAACTCTGTAGGCTTGATATTTACTTAGGTAGGTACATGTTTTTTTCTTTAATAGTGCTAAGTTCTTGTGGGCAGGGTATATTTGTTAAACTTGTACATATAAATGTATGTGGGGGTGTGTGTGGGTATGTATTTATATGTGTCTAAATGCATATACCTATGCATATAATATACACTTATGTATTTTTTCATATATATGTATAGTTTATTGCTTCGTGGTTAGATGTTTAATAAAGTCTTACTGATTGATTAATAAAAAGAAACATTTATTTAAAAAAGCCTTCTTTCCTGTTTTCTTGCTTTTCCAAGACTTCATCTCATTTTCTTGCCAGTCTGGAATAAAGATGCTGTTCATAGACTCTCTGAATAACATAGAATCCTCACCCTGCTCAATTTCTGTTCAAGTATAGTTGATCCCTCCGTATCTGACTTTCCACCATATTGGTGTTGGACTTAGTGCAGACGCGTGATTGACTTAGCTTAGAGCTCTGAACTCCCAAGATCAAGTGATCCAACAGCTTCCCTGGTGACAAGGATTACAGGTATATACCATCATGTCTAGTTAAAATTTTCATGAGCAGATAGGTGGTGCAGTAGATAGCATACTAGTCCTGAATTTAGGAGTATCTGAGTTCAAATTCAGTCTCAGATATTTGATACTTATTAGCTATGTGACCTTGAGTAAGTCACTTAACCCCATTGCCTCCTGCATAAAATAAGTTTTCATATTCCAAAAAAAGTAATTTGCTGCATATGTCTAAATTATACAGAAGGAGCATACTATATTGATCTATTCAGAGTTGGGATAAGGCCTAGATACACCAAAATTGTGTACCTTAAAAAAAGTTTGGAAATTATGGCTCTAACCTTCCCCATCCCCTGGCATCTGAAAATTTCATGATGTTTTTGTCCTTTGTTCTCAAAGGAGACATGGCATCAGGGAGGCGATTCCATGACAAGCCTGTGAATTGGATTTGAGTGAAACAGGGGGCTGTGTTAAGTCACCAGTCTCACTTTCTCCTCCAGAGCCATCTGGGTTTAGTGACCAGACGTGGATCAGGATGACTGGAGATGGTCCTGGTTGCGAGGCAATCAGGGTTAAGTGACTTGCCCAAGGTCACACAGCTAGTAAGTGGCAAGTGTCTGGAGCACACCACTGAATGATGCCATTGAAGTAAGTGAAACTGGGAAACATTGTCTGTCAGTGGTTCTCTAGTGCCAGGAAGATAAACCATGTTTAGTCTTAAGAGCCGGACAACACCTGATCCCAGACTATCCTCCCGCCTCATTGGACGTCACTGTTCTTTCTGCACTCTTCAATCCAGCCACCCCAGCCTCTGCTCTGCCACACACGTAAGGCTCCAGCCCATCTCCAACGTCTCTGCATCTGCCATGACTGCCTCTCCCTGTGGAGCCCTTCTATTCCTTATAATTTAGGCACCGTCTTCTTCTTCAAGAACTCCCTTGTATTTAACTACTTTGTGTTCATTTGTATTTTTACACTTTTTTGCCATTCACCAGAGACTTTGAACATTCAGTATGACACAAGTAACTTAATTGTAACAAATAAGTATGGATCATTAAAAAAGAATGTTATATTAAAAATATGAGCATTTATTTTTTAAAAAAATAGGTACAACTTTTACTGTAGCATTGATTTTACTGAGCATTTATTTACATTTTATTGGGCATTGGTTCTGAGGTCAGAGGATTTGCCAGGGGAACTTACTATCTATATGACCTTGGAAAAGTCATTTTACATCTAAGTTTCAGTTTTCTGTTCTGTAAAATGGCAGGGTCAGACTAGATCTCCTTTGAGATACGTTCTAGGTCTATATGCCTGATTCTATGATCCTACATATTCCTCCACTCAGTCTTACTTCTCCATCAATTTGCTGGATCCTGATTCACTGTCTATATTGTCTATATTGTTCCACCACAATCAGCATCTCATCATTAGGTATTTATCACACATACATAGATGATTGCCTGTACAGATTCTAATTAGTATCAGGAAACAATAGTGCTTGCCCTCATGAAGCTTCAAATTTATATCTTATTACTTTTAAGCTTGGTTCAACAATTTTCTTTCCCTTTTCTCTCATGCTTAAATCTGTTGGGGGAAGAAAATTAAATTAAGTTTACTGTTTCTTTGTTTCAGAAACCAGAACAAAAATGGAATGATCTTAAATTGAATTCCTAGTTAACTAAGGGTTATAGAAAACTACTTAATCTCAACCTTTGATATACTGTTTTGAAATATATTTTATATTTCTAAAATAAATTATTCTCATGTTAGAAAGTACAACAGACTAACTTAATTTTATCTTTTTTTTTCTTTTTTTGGTGGTGGAGAGTTGATTGACTCTAGCCTTCCCTCAGAGTTAAGATTCTGAAAAAGATGGTCTATTGTGTAGAACCAGTGACAAAGGCATAGATGATTTGGCTGAATATATACAGACCTCAGGACCTGCCTTACAATTCCTCTGATGGGTGTGTGTGCTTGTTGGAGTTAAAAACCAAATTCCCATTAAAGAATTTTACTATGATTTGCTTCTTCCTCAAAGAAAGGCAACTGCAGGAAATAATTTGAGTCAATTGATGGTTTTGGTAAATTGGGTTCTAATTAAACAGGATTATTCTGTAACATTTCCAATGTGCTATGGATTACAAACTTGACTTGGTGTGAAACAATACCTAGAGAATATATCTTATTCAAGAAGACACCTGGTTGTCTTTAATAGGTTTAAAAGGTGAGATTTCTTAGAAATTATTTTCCACATCCCATTCAGCTCTGCCTTTTCCCAGTGAAATTCAATTCCAGGCGCCTCATTTTAGCTTTAAGAATTCTGGCACCAATTTGGTCTTTTTTTCTGTGGCATCCTAGCTTCTTTTTACTCCTCAGAACTTGCTGGATGTGCAACATACTGATGAGATCAACCTTTCTTCTTCATTGTCAGGTCAATCCAGTCTCTCTGAAGTATTCCTCTGTTCCATATGCCGGCTGCCTGACTTGGCTCATTTGGCTTTTCAGTACAAGTTTAATTCCTCCTCATTTTAAATCACATGTTCAATTTCTTCCCTTTGTTCAAATAATGGAAAACTCTCAAAGAATAATTTAGTAGGAAAAAAAGAAAACCCAGTTGGAGAAATCACCCATTGGCCAGTAAATTTATAGGCTGATATATAAGGCATCTACATCTCTATATAAAGTGGGTAATTCTACATTAGACTAGCAACTCCTCAGCCTTTGAAAGAAACAATCCAAGATCTTCTTCAATCTGCTTAAGAAATACTTTTTTTCAAGTGTAGTTTGGTTGTTCGGGCCCCATTCTCAGAGGAGGTCAGGTCTGTTACATTTTCTCCCACAGAGTTCTTTTTACCCTAAAGGCACTGGTAGATATTTTTTCTGTCACCTGCTCAGACACCCATGTTCCTTCTCCCCCTTTTTTAAGGGGCTCAGTGACTAGCACTCTTGTTCCATTTAACCATATAACATCAATGATGATTTTACAAAGGGATATTTTCTTCAAATATATAGCGAGAATAAACATGCAAACATTTCCCCCAATATCTCATAATCTCCCCTGGGCCATGTCAGGGAAGGAGGAGGGATTAGATTGACAATGAGTTCAGTGTCTTCATAGCAATAGTCTTTAGTCCAAAATCTACAGTGCTGGCCTCTGATATACTGGATCCCCTCAGGGTGCCATTGTGACCCGGTTGCAAATCTGTCCTAGATTTTCACACTCCCAGATCCCCAGGGTGGCCTCTCCCTCTGAATCCAACACTATACTCCCTGCACCCAGAATGAAAACAAACCATTAAAAAAATAATAATAAGACCAAGGACATGGACCCAGTTGCTCTGGGTCTCATAACCTGGGGCCAATGGGGAAGAAGTAAAATGAAGGAGTCATTTTAACTCTCAGAAGTTGCAGACTAAAGCTGTTCTTGACGCTATCAAGCTGATTTTTTTAAAAAACAGCCTGAATTTTGCAGACAATGGTAAAAAGTTCCTTTTTTATGACTGACACTATTTTAGCTAGTCTCGGCAAAACCCCTATTAAAGGAAGAAGGATTATTTTATAAACTGGGAAGGCATTTACTTAATTAAAAAAAATTATGAAATTAAAAAGTTTTGTTATCCTTTGATTAATGAAAACTTGGTTGTGAAGTATATAGCTTTAAGGATAGGAAGTTAATTATTGGTTACTAGAGTTGTGGGCTTAATTGCGCCTGTGCTTCTCTGAAAATGAAACCTTTTATTTAATACTGACACAAGCAGAATCAATTCTATGATTTAGGGCAACATGTGTATTCAGCTATTTGAGTAAGAATTGAATGTTTAAAGGATTTATTACTTAAACACATAATTGTAATTTTAAAAACAAAAACACTGGGGATTTGGAGGGGGGATAAATTTGCAAATCACTTAATGTGTAATACTGGTTTCCTTTTAAAAGGATTTTTTAAGGTGTGGAAATCTGTTATTCTGTTAAATGAATAAAAGATCAAACATATTACTGAGCCTGGCCTACTTGCAGTTCTCCACACCCAATCTCCCATCTCCCATTTCCATGCCTCAAGTCTGTTAAGAACTCTTAAGGGGTTCCCTTAAACTTGTCTTTTTAAGTTGTCATATTTTCCATAAACACTGGACCCAGAACAGGCTGGAATAAAAACAGGCATCAGACTGCTCTAGGCTGGAACCCTTGTAGTTAGGCAGACCATCCTATCTTCAGAGAATGACTTTTTCAATCACCTTGCTCCTCTCTTTTTTTGGGGGGGGTGTCCATCTTTACTGTGCCTTTTCCCTCCTTTGTCATGCCCCTTTAGGTGGAGATTCCTGTTATTCCCTCCTTCCTTTGTCTTGCTGTTATCAAAAAGCAAACTTCTGTATAGACTGTGAACTCTGGGTTCCACACAAATCTTCGTTTCTCTTATAATAAACGTCTCATAAGTTTTGAGAAATTGTGATTCCCTGTTGACGAGTGCTTTCTCTCCTCCTCTTTCCCCTTCTTCCTCTCCTCATTCTCCTCCCTTTCCTCTCTGTCTTGAGGTTTGAAACAAAGTGTTTTTTACCTTTTTCCCTTAACCTTGCACAATGATAGACTCTTAGTGTTGAAAGTCAGAAAACCATGGGGGAGCCCATCAAATGACATATGAAAATAATGGAGTAATATTGTACTGTATAAAATGATGAGATCATTTCAGAGAAACCTGACAAGAGGAATATGACCTGATGCAGAATAGAGAAAGAAGATGGAACTTTATAGTATAACTTTTAACTTTGTGTAGAGCAATATTAAAAGGCCTTTGGATTCCAATGAACTTGAACACCACAACTCCAGTAGACAGATTTTTGAAAAATATTATCAACCAACTGATAAAAAGGACACCCCAAAGTGTCATTATAGGACTTAATTCTTCTTGACCACACTTACTTGTTGCAAAGATTTTAGTTTTTCTTTGTCCAATGGGGGGAAAGGGGAAAGGATAGATAAAAAGGAGGAAAAAAATTAATACTTGATAACTGAACATAAATTTAAAAAAAAATAAATGCTGAATTTATTTGAGATTTTTGTAATTTATTTGTTTCAGTCATGCATGATTCTTCCTAAGTCCAATTGGGGTTTTCTTGTCAAAGATAATGAATTAGTTTGCCATTTCCTTTTCCAATTCAGATAAGAAAACTGAGGCAAACAAGGGACTTGTTCAGGGTCACACATCTAGTATCTGAAAATAAATCCTACCATGATTTTTTCAGGATGATCATAATATAAGCCCTATCCCCAAAATAAACCCAGTTAAGATCATCAGTCAGATGGCATTTAGTACATTCACTACAATACATAATGTATGTATCAAATTATAAAATGATAATATTAATATATAATTAAATACAAGTAAATTATATTATAAATATTAATACTTAAAATAAATGATAATGTAAATTATAATTAAGTATTTTGTAAATATACAAATGGGCATCTTTGGTCAGGAAGTAAATGCCTACGTAAACAAATGAACTCAAAATTTATTGCCAAATGACTAATCAGAGTACCAACAAAACACACGTATAGTGTCTGCACTTGATAATGTCTGGACAGAGAAATGGTGTCTGAAGTTAGATTTGAATTCAGGTCTTCCTGCATGCTATCCACTGCACCACCTAGCAGTCCTTTATTTGAGATGGTCATTTACTCTTTTAAAAAACTTCAATCAAAAACATTTTAAAGATCAATAATATATTGATAATTATTACATAATTAATAATTATTAATGTATTACACAATAATATAATCAATTTAAGGAAAGTCTCAGTGAAGGTGAATGGAACTATAGAGGGAAGGAAATAAGCCTTTAAATAGGCTATTGGGGAATTTCTTCTTTTGAGATGCGACCCTCTAATTCTGTTGAGCAAATATTTCTAACTCAGTGGGAGAACTTATTCACTCTATAGAGGTCTGGTCTAGTCTAATCTATATAACTTCTCTTATTTCTATTTGTTCTCTTTGTGGACCAAGAGAACAAAACTGGAATCTACTTATCATCATTATATACACAATGAGAGATAATCAAAATAATATATTAAGTACATATGAGAGAGGTAAGAGAAGTGTCATGTGGAGAACTGGTCCAAAGTGTATGTACAAATATATTTATATTTTTGTGGGAGCAAAGATTTGGAAACACAGTTTCTATGGAGGCAAGTTGGAATTAAGGAACATGATGATGCTTTAGCTTACCTACATATCTTCAGTTTCTCCAAGTCTTTTTCCCTCTCTCTCTTAAGGAAGACCAGGACAGGGTTTGAAACAAAAAAAATTCCTCCTGAAGCAGGAAGGAAGAAGAGCTCTCCTCTTCCAGGTTTCATCTTAACTCCTGCCCTCACACATGCATGCATTGGGTAATCAGTCTCTACACTAATCTGGCATAATGTCTAAGTAAAATAATCCATCTAGATGATGTACCAATAAAAAAAATGAACTAATTGCTCCTTATCTGACTTTATTTCTCCCCCTGACAACCATAAGGCTTTTGCCACCCTAGTAAATTCCAAGGGAACTCATCATTTGACTGCCTCATCCCTGATCAAGTTGAGGGAGATTATCTGCATAGGAGATGGAAATATGAGAGTCAATGGGTTTCAGACTCAATGGAGTAGGAAAGGTCTTTCTTTTTAGATACCAGCCAATCTGGAAAGCAACCTGTAACTATGCCCAAAAGGCTATAAAACTGTACATACCCTTTGATCCAGCAATACCACTACTAGTTCTGTATCCCAAAGAGAGCCCCCCAAAAAGACCCATGTGTACAAAAATATTTATAGCAATTCTTTTCATAGTGATAAAGAATTGGAAATTGAGAAAATGCCCATCAATTGAGGAATGGCTGAACAAGTTATGGTATATGAATGTGATGGAATACTATTTTTTCTATCATGAGCAGGCAGATTGCAGAAAAACCTTGGAAAGACATATGTTGAGTGATATGAGCAGGTCCAGGAGCATATTGTATACATTAACAGCAACATTGTATGATGGACAACTATAATAGACTTAGCTCTTCTCAACAGTGATCACAGACAATTAATTCCAAAAGACTTGTGATGGAAAATACCATTGACATATAGAGAAAGAACTATGGAGTCTGAATGTATCCCAAGGCATACTATTTTCACTTTTTTAAAAAATTTGTTTTGTTTTTCCTTTCCCATTATTTTTTCTCTTTTGTTCTGATTCTTATTTCACTACATGATTTATATGGAAATATGTATTAACATGAATGTATATTTATAACCTATATCAGATTATCCACTGCCTTGGCGGGGAGAAGAAAAGGAAGGAAAAAAATTTGGAAATCAAAAATATTTAAAAATAAAATTGAAAACTATTTATACATGTAATTGAAAAAATAAAATACAAAAATGAGTTTTAAAAAGACCAAAATAAAAAAGACAGTCATGACTGAATCAAATGAATAGCAGAATAATTATTTCCCACTGTGCCAGTTTCCTGAAGTTTTCTTGTTTCTTGTATTAATCATATTCATTATTTCTTACAGCATCATTCATACACCATGTTACATGGTTGGTTATTCCCCAGTTAATCGGCATCTAATTAGGCGCTGCTAAGTAGCTGAGTGGTGAGAGCATTGGCCTTGGAGTCAGGACAGGTGTTCAAATCTGACCTCAGATTGCCACTTACCTGCTGCTTGCTACTTACTAGCTGTGTGACCCTGGGCAAGTCACTTAACCCTGATTGTCTCGCATCCAGGATTGTCCTGATTCCTATCTGGCCTTTGGACCCAGAAAGCTCCAGAGGAGAAGTGAGACTGGTGACTTAGCACAGCCCCCTGCACTCAAATCCAATTCATGTGCTTATAAATATATATATTTGAAAAGATATCTGTCCTTCATTCTCAAAGAGAAACATGCCATCAGGGAGGTGATGCCATGGCAAGCACATGAAGGGGCAGTTAGATAGCACAGGGGATAGAGTCCTAGGCTTAAAGTCCAGAAGGCTTGAATTCAAATGTGGTCACAGCTACTTACTAAGTGTGTGACCCTGGGTAAATGATTTAAGTTCTGTTTACCTTCATTTTCTAATCTGTAAAGTGAAGATAATAATAACTATTACATCCTATGGTTGCTATGAGACTTAAATAAGCACATAGTATTTAAATGTTATCATCATCATCATTGTCATCATCATTTACTTTCAAATCTTTTATTCCACAAGAATATAAATAAATTTGTATATATGCTTTTGACCAGTTCTCCACATGGCACTTCACTTGCATCTCTCATATGTATTTATCATATAATATTTTATTATCTTTCATTGTGTATGAAGTGATGGTAAGTACGTTCTAGCCTTGCTCTCTCAGTCCACAGGTGCACTAGTAGGTTAGGTACCCATAGTGTGGCTACTGGGGATAATAGGGCTTTTCAATACTATTGACTTGATAGTCTCAATTCACCAATATTATTTCCCCAATATTATTTGCCAATTAATACCACTTAATTTTTTACGAAGGCATATTTACTTAAAAGGTATAGCAAAAAACCAAAGTTCCAGGGATACTTCTCCCTCTATAATTTGGTTCTTGGAGCGAGTGGCTTCAACTTAACATGATAGCTATAAACATCCTTCCCAATGGAGAGATAGAGAGACTGAGAGAAAGAGAAAGTAAAGTCTAAAGTATGTGGGAAGGAAACAGTGACAGAAAATCTGAGTATACTCTGAATCGGGGTCAAGACCTCCCCGCCATTCCATATCATCATGCGTTTCCAGAGAGAGTTTCCACAAGCATTCATGTGGGTTGATCTTAGGTAGAGTGCCCCTCATCAGTCAGTCCCAATAACATATATAATGGTATGATTCAGTCTTGTCCACCTCTTCATGACCCCAATGTGCATACCTGTGACTCTACCTGCTTTTAATCAGCAACTTCAAGAGAATCTAGTTCTCTACAAAAGGGGAAAAAAATAAACAGCCAAGCACTGTGAGTCATTTCCATTTCAAATATACTTTGAGTTGATTATTCCTCAATTAATCAAATAGCTGGTGTATCCCTAAAGTAGTATAAAGTGACACACTGTGTGAAATCAATTTTCCTATCCAAAATCATTAAGTCCAGTAGCCTGTGACTACATTCCTGCTAATTCTGGTACCCATCCTTTCATCCTCCATTAACTTTGGTGTGCCTAACAGGCTGTCAAAAGTAATTTCCCAGGACGTAAATAATTCAGAAATTAAAAATTAATAAATAATAACAGAGAGCTACTGGGAAATAGAGTGGGTCAATTAGTGAGCTCTGCATTCTGTTTCTTCACAGCAGGGGGGGCCAGCCATATTCGTTACTTGAATCTTTCCCCTATTCCTGGGTCTGATTTACAGCTCTTCATTACAGGATCCAGTCAGACACAATTACCTCCATCACTATCTCAGTTCCTAACTTCAAAGAAACCAGGGTTTTCTTGTCTGCTTTTTTTCTCCTTGCAGCAGCCTCAGCTTGACGTCCCTGGAATTTCTTCCACGCAGACTAATTAATAAGACTTCGACTTATCATATTCACTTTTCTTCTTTGATGTCCTACCTTAGTCAATCATCCCATTTAATTAGAATTTCAATGATAACTTTACTTATCTTGTGGCTAGATGTAAATTAAAATAATAGGATTTTAATTCTCTTTCTTATGGGGTTGTGACATTTTGAAAGAAAAGTTTCAAGACCAACATGATGTTATGAGCTTTCTATATGAAGAAGCAGTCTATAAAAAATATTGTTCCCCTTGCTACAAAGTACTTTTGCTGTTAAACAGACATTACTCAAAGAATTTGAAATCAAGGGGAAGTCCATCAATTGGGGAATGGCTGAACAAATTGTAGTGGATGATTGTGATGGATCACGATTGTGCTAAAAGAAATAACTAACTGGATGCTTCAGAAAAACCTGGGAAAACTTATATGAACTCATGCAAGGGAAGTGAACAGAACCAGGGGAATATTGTATGCAGTAACAGAAATCTTGTATGATGATCAATGTGAATGACTCAACTATTCTCAACAAAACAGTAATCCAAGACAATTTCAACGGACCCATGACGAAAAATGCCATTCACTTCCAGAGAACCGATGAACACTGAATGCAGATTGAAGCATACTTTAAAATTTTCTTTTGCTTTTTTCTTTTGTTTGGGTTTTTTCTTGTAACATGGTTAATATGGAAATATGTTTTGCATGACTTCACATGTATAATTGATATCAAATTGCTTTCCTTCTCAAGGAGGTGGAAGGAGCAGGAGGAAAGAAGAAAATTTGGAACTCAAAATTTTTTATAATGAATGTCAAAAATTTTTTACATGCAATTGGGAAATATTTTAAAATGAATTGAAATAATTTGAAATAATTTTTCTCACTGAAGTAGAAATCATAACTTTTCCTTTAATGTCATTTCTAGGGGAAAGCTTCATTGAGGTTTTTATTGTATCATTTAGTCATGTCTGACTCTTCATGACCCCATTTAAGGTTTGTTTGCCAAAGATATTGGAGTGGTTTGTCCTTTCCTTCTCCAGCTCATTTTATAGATGAAGAAAACAACTTAAGTGACTTATCCAGCATCACACAACTATTAAGTATCTGAGGCCAGATTTGAACATAGATTTTCCTGACTCCAGATCCATTCATTGCACCATCTAGCTGCAACCTTCATTGAGGTAAATGGATATAATAGGTGAGGGGTTATAGTGAGTGACAGTCTGTTTAGCAGAGAATAGAGCTGGTTCAATAGTTAAGGGTACTTCCATTCAAGAACAACTTCTAATAATCACAGATTATGTAACTCTCAATAAATCATTTAACTTCTCAGAATCCCAGGTAACTCTCTAAAGCTATTAAATTGCAGAATAATTGTTGATTTGAATTGGGAGAAGTTCCCTTACTTAGGAGTTCCCTACACCAATTTAAATGAAAAGAGACAATAAATAAAAAATTTGAAAGGTTCACAGAGAAACAGAGCATACTACCCATGTAGGCTTTCAAGAATACTTCTCAGGTAAAACAGAAAGATGGAAGAAGGGTACTCTGTTAATCAAACTGATAATCTCTCTTTTCCTCTGACTGTTATAGCTCACATTCTCACATAGAGTAGTCTATATCTGGAGACACGCTCTGGATTCAAGGATGGGTATCACATCAGCTAATGATCACTGGTTGAACAGTCACTAGACACCTGCAGAGTTGAGTTTCTATACTTCCACTGGAGGATGGTGCAACAGTCAATTAACCCATTCAAACATTCAGTTTTAACCATTTGTTAACATAGTTCAACTTTCTTTTTGAAAATATCCTGTTGGGGCGGCTAGGTGGTGCAGTGGATAAAGCACTGGACCTGGAGTCAGGAGTACCTGGGTTCAAATCTGGTCTCAGACACTTAATAATTACCTAGCTATGTGGCCTTGGGCAAGCCACTTAACCCCGTTTGCCTTGCAAAAAAGAAAAGACCTAAAAGAAAAAAAGAAAAAAATAAACATCTTGTCACTCTTCCTCTCTCTAAAAATGTAGCAACAAACACATTTTAAGAATAGGTTTATCAAGGCAGTGCAAGGCAAGGAAGACAAATGCTAGAATGTATTACCCCATTAGTTAAAATGAAGATATGAATATGAGAAACATTAAAAGCTATGTAAAGAGAGTCACTGGTTGAGTCAGTTTAATTGCCCAGTGAAGATATGGGTATGAGAGGGGAAGAGAGGAGATGAAAAGATACTAGTCTTCTCCCCTCCCCCCCCAATTCAACTTTTTTCAACTAATGAGTTTTTATTTTTACTCCCTCCTATCTCCTCTTCCTCACCTCCATTAACAATTTAAAAAAGGGGGGCAGTGAGGTGGCTCAGTGAATAGAATACTGGCCCTGGAGGACCTGAGTTCAAATTTTATGTCAGACACACCTAGCTATGTGACCTTAGGCAAGTCACAACCCCATTGCCTTGCAAAAAAAAAACCCCAAAACAAAACAAAAAAAATGTTTACAAGGAAAACCCACCCCTTTGGAACAAATTCATAACCAAGCAAAACAAATTCTCTTACTGGTCATGTCCATAAATATATTATGTCTATGTATAAGTCTGACTCACCTCGGTGAAGCTATGTCCTCTCTGTTGGGAGATGGTGGGGAAGGGGAGAGTGTTTCATCATCAATCTTCTGGAATCTTGGCTTAGTCATTTCAGTGATCAGAGTTTTTAGTTTTCCAGAGTTTTTGGTTTTAACAGTCTTTTTCTTTTATACAATTGTTCTCTTAGTTATTGGAATAAATTGTTCTTCTAGTCTTTCAGTTTCTCTTCAACCTTTTTATCAAGTGATTTGTTGTTCAGTAGTTTTTCAGTTGTGTTTGACCCTACGTCCCTGTTGGGGCTTTTTTGGTAAATATACAGAAGTGGTTCAATGGAGGAAAACAGGGATAAGTGATTTGTCTGGGGTCACTCGACTAGTAAGTGTCTGAAGTTTGCCCAGAATCCCACAGCTAGTGGGTGTGAAGTCACATTTGAACTCAGGAAAATGAGTGTTCCTGAGTCCAGGCTGGACATCCTATCCATGGTGCCACCTAGTGAGGAATTAGGTAAGCAAGTAGGTGGGAAGGAAAAGCCCAGCAGATTTAGAATGTCATTGAATCCAACTTCCTAATTTTACAGCTGAGGAAACTGAGGCACAAAGAAGTAAAGTGGCCAAGGCTGCCCAGCTAGTTAATTGCCTGAAGTAGAACTTGAACCCAGGTTTTTCTGACACCAGGTCCAGTGCCCCATCCATGGCTCTGTGCCGTTTCAAATAAGGGATAGAAGGAAATGAACTCAATAGTAGGAGGAGCTGAGGAAAGACACGTCCCACAGTTGATATGGATGATAACTTTACTTAACTTGTGGCTAGATGTAAAATAAAATAATAGGATTGTAATGCTCTTTCTTATGGGGTTGTGACATTTTGAAAAAAAGTTTCAAGACCAACATCTACAAAGCAAAGATGACAGAAGTAATGGTGGCTAAACTCTCCAGGTAGGAGGAAATGCAAATCTCTGTGGGTGTCTCCTGTTTCTCCTACTCTCTGTACTAGATTGTGTGTATGTGTCTCTCTCTCTTTGGCCAATGCATCTACCCTCTGTTTTTCTGTTGCCTTCATGATCTGTTGCCCAGATCTGGAGGTTCCTTCTCAAGTACTCCATCTAGAATGCCCCTTACACACATCTCAGGGAACAGAAACCCAAGCCTTTTTCTATTCCTTAATTACAACATTATTAAATTCTAGTTAACATAAGAATTTTCTTAAAGAATCCCTATTTCCATAACCCAGAATACCAGTGTTCTGTAGAACACAATTTTGGAAGACCAGTTTGGTGACCTTTAAAAATAACAAATATTAGAGCCCCTAACTCCTTCTTTGAGTCTGTTGTTATATTATAAGGAAACAAATTTTTTTTTGCTTTTGATTCCAAAGTTTCTTTTTTAAAATCCTCTGATGAGGGGCGGCTAGGTGTCACAGTGGATAGAGCACCAACCTTAGAGTCAGGAGTACCTGAGTTCAAATCCACCCTCAGACACTTAATAATTACCTAGTTGTATGGTCTTGGGCAAGTCACTTAATCTCACTGCTTTACCCCCCCAAAAAATCCTTTGATAAGAGTTAATAACCGAGTGGGCGGAGTCAAGATGGTGACAAGAATGATCCTGTCTTAGGCACTAAATAAATTTTCAAGAGACAGAACCCACAGAGGGACCCAGTGAGGCAGTTCTCCTACTCAAGGTAACCTGGAAAAGAGCAGAAAGGCTCTGCTCCCTGGGGTCGGAGGGGCAGCCCGCCAGAGGGGTGGCACGCCAGAGCAGAACTTCAGCCTCCCGGAGGCAGCCCCAGGGTGCTGGGAGAGTTTCCTGAGCTACGCCCTGGGGAGAACTGGACACAAATTGGGGGAATAACAAGGGACCTCGGCCAGAGCGAGCACTTGAAGCCCAGCCCTCAGGGCACACAGCAGAAGCAGGCAGAGCCGGTAAGCAGGAGCCTACAGGACATGAGCCCACTGAGCTGAGGGAGGGGACTGAAGAGAGAGAGAGACTGCCGAGCTCTGTCCTCTGCCTCTGGAACAGGACTCTGGGGCTCTGACCACATTCAGATCCTGATCGCAGTCTAGGCCCCCACATAGAACAGCAGGCCCCCCCACCTCAGCCCCATGGCAGAGGGGGGCACATATGGTCATTCAGAGACCAGTAGGGAGGACAGAGCCTCACACATGGAGATCCTGGTGGGGGTGTCCCACTAATACTCAAAAGCTCAGGAAGCACCCCCAAAACAGGCTTAGTCTGGGAAAATGAGCAAGCAGAGAAAAAAGAGGAACACCATTGAGAAATATTTTGCATATAAGCCCAAGAAGGATCAAAATACTCAGTCTGAAGATGAGGAAGCACAAGCTCCTGCATCTAAAGACTCCAAGAAAAACAGAAATTGGGCTCAGGCTATGACAGAGCTCAAAAAAGACTTTGAAAATCAAATGAGGGAGTTAGAAGGAAAAACTGGGAAAAGAAAAGAGAGAGATGCAGGAAAAACATGAAAATGAAGTCAGCAGCCTAGTCAAGGAAATCCAAAAAAATGCTGAAGAAAATAGCATGCTAAAAACCAGCTTAGGTCAAATGGATAAAACAGTTCAAAAAGTTATTGAGGAGAAGAATGCTTTAAAAAGCAAAATTGGCCAGATGGAAAAAGAGATAAGAAAGCTCTCTGAGAAGAACAAATCCTTCAGACAAAGAATAGAACTCAGGGAGATTGCTGAATTTATGAGAAACCAGGAATCAATACTTCAAAACCAAAAAAAAAAATGAAAAATTAGAAGAAAATGTGAAACATCTCATTGAAAAAACAACTGATATGGAAAACAGACTTAGGAAAGATAATTTAAAAATTATTGGAATACCTGAAAGTCATGATCAGGAAGAGAGCCTTGACATCATTTTCAAAGAATTACTACAGAAAAATTGCCCTGATATCCTAGAAGCAGAGGGCAAAATAGAAATGGAGAGAATCCACCGATTCCCCTTGAGAAAGAGATCCCAAAAATCCAACCCCTAGGAATATTATAGCCAAATTCCAGAACTCCCAAGTCAAAGAGAAAATATTACAAGCAGCCAGAAGGACACAATTCAAATATAGTGGAGCTGCAGTCAGGATCACACAGGACTTAGCAGCAACTACATTGGAAGCTCCTACGGCTTGGAATATAATATACCGGAAGGCAAAAGAGCTTAGAATGCAACCGAGACGCAACTACCCAGCCAAACTGAATGTCCTCTTCCAGGGAAAAAGATGGACTTTCAATGAACCAGAGGAATTTCAAATATTCCTTTTGGAATGGCTAGAGCTGAACAGAAGGTTTGATCTTCAGATACAGGACTCAGGTGAAGCATAGAGATTGGAGAAGGGGAAATTATGAGGGACTTAATGATAATGAACTATGTGTATTCCTGCATAGAAAAATGACACTGATAATACTCATATGAACCTTTTCAGTTAATAGAGCAGGTAGAGGGAGCTTTTATAGTTGAAGCACAGGAGAAAGCTGAATTTGAAGATAAAATATGGTGTAAAAATGGAGTCAATAGAAAAAAGGGAAATGTAATGGGAGAAAAAAAAAGGAGAGGGTAATAGGCCAAGATATCTCATATAATAAGATTTTTCTTTATTACAATGAGCTATTGCAATGTATGGAAGGGGGAAGGCAAGGGGGAATGAGGGAATCTTCGCTCTCATCAGAGGTGGCTAGGAGAGGAAACAGCATATATACTCAATGGGGTATAGGCATCTGGAGTAAGAAGGAGGGGGGAGCAGGGGGAAGGGGAGGATGTGAATGAAGGAGGAGAGGATGGACCATGGGGGGAGAGTGGTCAGATATAACACATTTTCCTTTTTACTTCTTGCAAGGGGCTGGGATTGGATGGCCTGTCTGGGACCATAGGGCCAGATGGATGCTGGGCCTAAGGGGTGGTATGGGGGCTCAGGGCTTCTTGGCCCCAGGAACAGGGATCTGTCTGCTGTGCCACTCAGCTACCCTACAGCAGAGTCAGAGTGAAAGGAGAGAGAAAATATAGTACATGGTAGTGGAGAAATACAAAAGGAGGGAGTTATGATCAGCAATGGCAAAGGTGGAAAAATATGGAAATAACTTTTGTGATGGACTTTTCCTAAAGAATGTGATCCACCCACGACAGAGTTGTAGGTGCTGGAACAAAGACTGAAGCACATTTTTTATTATTATTATTATTTGGAGGGGGTGCAGGGCAAATGGTGGCCTGCCGGGGGCCGCATAGCAGGGTGATCATTGGGTGTCTGAGCCCAGATTGGGACCTGGATGCTCCTGGCTCAAGGGCCAATGCTCTATCTGCCACCCAGCCACCCCTACTATTATTACTATTTTATTTTATTTTAGGTCTTTTCTTTTTTTTGGTTTTTGCAGGGCAGTGGGGTTCGAGTGGCTTGTATGTCACATGGCTGGGTGATTGTTGGGTCTACGGGGCTGGATATGGGCTCAGGTGTTCATGGCTCCAGGGCTGGTGCTCCGTCCATTGCGCCACCTGGCCATACCTACAATTAGTACTATTTTTTTATTTTAATTTTTTTCTCTCTCCTTTATCACTCAAGCGAGTCTATATTTGTCTATATTTAAAAAAGAATATTTTATTAATGTATAAAAACATTATTTGTACAAAATGAGAATATTAAATAAAAATTAAAAAAGAGTTAATAACCCTCAGTAGTTATATTTCAATAAATAAACCATCAATTATATTTCCTTCTCCATAGTTTGAAACTTTGAATGAAACCATTAGACAATAACCTTGCCATTGATTTAGTTTAGTACTTGTTTCATATCTGGAGACATCAACTTCCTTGACTTTCTGTTATGTATGCATCATAATATATTTTGAATTATTATAATTTGCATGTTTATCAAACTAGAATACAAATTCCATTATTGAAATAGATTATAAATTCCATTAGGAAAGGTGCCTTGTTCTCCCAGGATTATATTCTGCCCATTGTACTCCTAGAATTATTCTCTGCTCATAGAAAGTATTTCTTGAATTGAACAATACCAGATTTTGTTTTTATTCACAATGTCCACATTCACTTGTATTCAAAAGTAGGCATAAGTGATAGTATGATGCTATCAGCTGGCAAATTAATATTTCTAAAACACAAATATTATCTTGTCACATAAATCAAAAATCTTTAATAGCTCTCTATCATCCCAGGATAATATACAAAATTCTTGGTTTTTTTTTTTTGTTTTTGTTTTTGCAAGGCAATGGGTTTAAGTGACTTGCCCAAGGTAATTATTATGTGTCTGAGATCAAATTTGAACTCAGGTCCTCCTGACTCCAGGGCCGGTGCTCTATCCACTGTGTCACCAAGTCACCCCAATATACAAAACTCTTGATGTAGGATTTAAATTTGCCTCTCATTGACCTTTCTTGTCTTATTTCATGTTACTCCTCCTCACACATCTTCCATCCCAGTCAAACCTGTCTTCTCACTGTTCTTCATATATAACATTTCTTCTCCTCCCTTTCTTTGCTCAAATGATGCACCATGTTGAGATGCCCTCCATTCTCATCTTATAGAATTATATGTTGTCTTTCAGTTGTGTTAGATTCTTTGTAACCCCTTTTGGGGTTTTTTGTTTTTGTTTTTTTGACAAAGATACTGAAGTAGTTTGCCATTTCATTCTAAAGCTCATTTTACAGCTGGGAAAACTGAGCTAGTAAGTGTCTGAGGCCAAATTTGAATTCAGGTCTTCCTGGGTTGATCCCATTTCCCAGAAAAGACTTTTTCTGTTTTCCTTGGGCTATTGTCACTCTCTGGGTCTCAAAATAATTTTGTCATTTTTTATTTTTCCCTAGATTGTAGCCCCCCAATAGAATGTAAACTTCAGGAGGGCAGAATTGTTACTGTTTTTGTATCACTTCATCCAAATAGTTGCTACTTTAAAAATGTTTGTTGGGAGTCAGGAGTATTTGAGTTCAAATCCAGTCTCATGCACTTAATAATTACCTAGCTGTTTGGCCTTGGGCAAGCCACTTAACCCCATTGTCTTACAAAAAAACCTAAAAAAAAATGTTTGTTGGAATTGAATTGCATCATCATTAAAAAATTGTCATTGAACCCAGGCACAGTTTTGGCTGTCAGAGCCAACTGATGTTCACCCATTCTGGTCAAGCTGGACTTGAAGACAATGTTGTTCTCAGTATTCCTTAAGCAAACCTCACTTCTTGCATAATCCCTGGAGCCCAATCTGGCCCCAATTAATTTTCTGAGTTTCCCAAACTCTTTCACTTGGTTAATTAGTTGAATGACGTCGGGTTTGATCCATTTTAGTCCATGACATCGCTGCATATGAGCCAGTGCTCAGATAAAGATGATGCCTCAGATCTGGGTGCTTCTCACTTGTGTCCACCTTTTTGGACAAATATTCCAGCAGGGTTGTGCCTTCGGCTCTCAGCGTTTCACTTTTCCTTGGGCACAGTCTTGACCTGGCTATAACAGTGGGAAGAAAATAGAAATATTTGTAGTGAACTCTAATTGGTGTATAGCTGTATTATCATTATTTTGATAAAAATGGGAAGTAAGGATAAGAAAGTTTTTCTTATCTTTTGCTATTTTTTCTCCAAATATGGAAATTGTGTATCTAGGCAGTTAGATAGTAGAGTAGATAAAACTCTGGGGCCAGATTTGAACTCAGAAAGGTAAGTCTTCTGACTCCAGAGCACCTTAGCTGCCTGTAATTTGTGGATGTGATAGGGTCATACCTATGATTACAGGTCATATGTAATTTACACATATCTAAAAAAACCACAAAACATAAAAAACATAACAAAAAAAGGCTGTCAAAGTAAGTACAATAAGTTATAAAGAGGAAAACAGAACTAGTTTAGCGGTCTGGAGTCTTGGGTTCAAGTTTTGCTTCAAACACTAACTGTAGAATCTTGGACATATCATTTAGCCTCCCTACTCCTCAGTTTCTTTATTGGTAAAAGGACTCAATTTTTAAGCTCTTAAAGGGGAAAAATCTTATGATGCCAGTGCTAGAGAGGTTCAGTTACACCTGTTCTTTAATTTTATTTAAGGCAACGGGGTTAAGTGGCTTGCCCAAGGTCACACAGCTAGGCAATTATAAAGAGTCTCAGGTGGGATTTGAACTCAGGTCCTGACTCCAGGGCTGGTCCACCTAACTGGCCCCCCACATCTGTTCTTCATGGGATTTCTACCCCCCCACCAATTTTCTTTCTCCAACCTTCTCCATGATTGCTGCAAGTTGGGTCCAAATTCATTTTCACAGAACTTTAGTGTTGAAATGAACCCCAGCAATTATCTGTTTCTGGAATCCATAAATTTTTCTTAAAGGAAATACTTTGATAACTGAATGTAATTATAATTGATTTTCTCTGTGATTCTGCATGCTTTATTTTATGTATTTTTAAAACCCCACATAATTCTGAGAATGGGACACAGACTGACAAAGGGGCACAGGAGGGGCGGGGCTCGTCCAACCTTTCCATTTTGCAGATGAGGAAACCGAAGCCCACAAAGGTTGAGGGGCTTTTCCAGCGTCACCCAGGGGGCAAGTTCCTGAGGCAGAACTTGAACTCGGGTCCTCGGAGCACATTTCATGACTGTGGTTATCACAAGAGCTGGCTGAGCTCTTGGAAGAGCACGGATCCGCTTCTCTATGTTTCAAGTTAATCAGGAAGTCGGCAGATGCCGTACAACATGGCTGCGCCCGGATTAGCCCCACCCCCTTTACGCACATCCGTTCTTGCGCCAAGCGAGGAAGATCCTGTGAAGTCACTATTTGACCTCTGAACTCGGACGCACTTTCTCTTCCTTCTTCCGGCGGCGAACCCGACCAGGTATGGCGGCTTTTCTCTTCTCTGCTTTACTCGCCCTTCAGAATCCGCCGCCATCCGGCTGGCGGTAGAGGTTGGGGTCGCTTAGAATGGGACTCCCCGGAGGTCGAGACGCCGACGAGCCCGGGCGGCGACTCGGAGCGCGAACGGCCTTCTCTGTTTGGCTTCAGAGCCCCGGCGTCTCCGGTGGGGAGTGGGAGGAAGCCGCCTACGACGCCTCGGCCCGCGCCCCGGGGCCGGACCCCTTGGGATCCGAAAGAGCCTTGGCCGGCGGGGAGGCCCCGCTGCGCGGCGTGGCCGTGCGGGTCATCCCGGAGAACTCTGAGGGCCCGGCATTGGGCGCTCGGTGCGTGGGGCGGAGGGGAGAGGGCTGGCGTCGGGTCCTGAGGAAAGCCCAAGGCATCCTCCAAACTTGCCTGGTCTCGGGCAGGTCTGTTGCATCCGAAAACTTCAGTTGCGGAGCAAAAGCTAAAGTTTGGGTTCGCGCACGTTAAAAAAAAAGCAGAAAAGGAACTTTTTGGCCTTTTACAGGTTTTAATCAAAGTACATTTAGCATCCAAGAGGAAGGGCCTGGTTATCCACGGAGGCCTTCCCAGAGAGGTGAAGCCCCTCGGGCCCTGCAGGTTGCGGAGGAGCCCACATTGCCTGAATCTGAGTTAAAATAAGGATTCTAATTCAATAAACTTAATCAAGATTTCTTTTCTCTGGTTTATCTGATAGAATAGTACTGGGGGGGCAGCTAGGTGGCATAGTGGCTGGAGTCAGGAGTCCCTGGGTTCAAATCCAGTCTCTGACACTTAATAATGACCTAGCTGTGTGTCCTTGGGCAAGCCACTTAACCCCATTGCCTTGCAAAATAAAAAAAAAAGTAGGAGTTGACTAGTACTGGGTTTAGATTTTAGGACTTGTGTTTGAAAGCCAGGTGTGCCAGTCTGTGATCTTCAAAGTCCTGATACAGTTCCTAAACATAACAGTTTTACTATAGCTTATCAGCCATAAGTTGACTTTTTGTTGTGACATAGTGATAGATGAAAAGTAACAGATTTGTTTTTTAAAAATTAAATGTTAAAACAGAAAATGGAAGTGTGTTTTGCATGACTTCACAGGATAAAAGTTGAAGGGTATATTGCGCCTCAGGGAGAACATTTGAAACTCAATTTTTTTTTTATCATGATCTAAGCATTTGACATTGAATACTATTTTTGTTTAGAAATTAAAAATGGTTCAGCGCCTGACATACCGGCGTAGGTTGTCCTACAATACAGCTTCCAACAAAACTCGACTGTAAGTATTTGTTTTTAATTTATTATAAATATTATCACAACTTCTTGAAATTTCTTTACTAAATTTTTTCTCTTTTTGGCATAGGTCACGAACTCCAGGTAACAGGATTGTTTACCTTTATACCAAGAAAGTTGGAAAAGCACCAAAATCAGCCTGTGGTGTGTGCCCAGGAAGACTTCGAGGTGTAAGTTAAAGTGTCCTTCCCCCCCCCCCCCCCCCCATTAACTTTTCTGGTTGGGTTTTTTTATAATTTTGGAACTCTTCCTAATCAGTCTACCATGAATAGAATTTACTTTTTTTTTTATTAGTATTCTAATAGAATGTAAATTCTGTTGAGTGTAGAGGGGTTTTGTTTCTTGCCTTCCCATCCCTAGCACTGCTGTCATATAATAATGGAAGTGTAATTAATATGTACTCTTATTTAAAAATGAATTTCTCCAGTGACTTGGCATCCAAGAGTTGTAAAGCTGTGGAAAGGAAATTTTGTTAAGAGAGTAATCTGACACTTGTTAGTTTTATGTGATGGCATAATTGTACAAATATTTAAAAATCGCCATCTAAAATTTTTAAAGAGCATATTTTAATAAAAAGCTGTCATACTTTTTTTTTTAATGCAGGTTCGGGCAGTAAGGCCTAAAGTTCTTATGAGGCTATCAAAGACAAAAAAGCACGTCAGCAGGGCTTATGGTGGCTCCATGTGTGCTAAATGTGTCCGTGACAGGTAAATGACTTCTAAAACCATCTTTTAAAATAGGCAGAGAAAGGACAACTGGGGATTATAGAAAATGTTAAGAATACTCAACAAGTAATCTCATTTATTTGTGTTAGCCATTAGTATCTAGGTTGATAAAAAGACCACAATTGAAGTTGTGTGTATTGTAGAAATTATCTTCCAGGGTCTTAAAACCCCCTCAATATCTTGTCAGGTCTCTATAAAAGTGGCTGCTATAATCAATTTTTCCATCCCTAAACTCTGGTTCTTCATCACCCCTGCTCTAAAGTATGTAGGCTGGGGGTTGGGAGGGATGGGAATCCACCTCTATCTATACATGGACTCTCTGAATTTTAGTTTTTCTGCAGCTGCACAAATCTTTCTGAAGCACAGAACTGTTCCTTTTACTCTGCTCTAGAATCTTGTCTTTCCCCTCCTTGATGAACAACAAACTTAACAGTATGGCATTTAAATCACTTCATAGTTTGTCTTCAGAGTTTCCAGATTTAATTCATGTTAGCTCTTTGGTATTCTTTCTCTTCTTAACACGTTACTCATGTCCTGTTATATAATGGAGATGAGGCCTTGGGATTCATATTCCTTTTGTGCCTAGTTGTTAAGATTCTGACTAAAAAGACTTGTCTCCATGAGCTATCACTTGGAAGTCACCAAAATCCTTTCTTCTTTTATATGGTTGAATTTTCCTAGCTGAGAGAAATCTGAATCCCAACTACCTCATTTTACAGAGGTAAAAAACTAAGGACCAGGGCAGCTAAGTGATATTGGATAGAACTGGGTCTGGAGTTAGGATGATTCCAATATGACTTCCGATACTTATTAGCCCCATGACTATGAACAAACCACTTAATCCTATTTGCCTCAGTTCCTCATCTACAAAGTGGGCACACATTTTGGCAAACCACTCCATGGACAGAGTTCAACACAACTGCTGAGCAACTTAACAAAAATAATCTTATGGCCCAGTGAGGTTTAGTGTCTCACTTAAGCTTTAGTAGAGAATAGGATTTAGACGTAATTCCTTTTACTCCCAAACTGATGTTTGTAGCCTGGTTGAATCATTGGGTAAATTGTTGGCATGTTTTGTAATGGACAGGCCTGTGGCCTTTGTGCATAACCACCCAATGCAGCTTTTTCTTTTTGGAGGACAGTTTCTGAGAAGCTCTTCACCAACTTCTTGCATATCTGACCTTGGCCCAGGTTTCTGGGCTTTAATTTTACCAGTTACCCATTAGAAACCTTAGTTGATTGAAATAATTGTACTTGTCTTTGAAGTGTTTGAAAAACAAATTTCTTTAGAGGCCCCTTAAAATATTTGTAATGTTGTAATGGAACACTTTGGTTTTGATAGAGGTTCTAATGGCTTTCCTTTTTTTGAACCATGGAATGAGAATTAGCTTCCCTGTCTTTCCTTGCCAGTTGATTACAATTCTTACAAGTAGCAAACTTTTCTAGAGATTGGCATCCTGTGACTGTCTTTTGGATATTGTATCATTTGAAAATTATTGGATTTGCTTTGGAACTTAAATATTCTTTGCTTTAAAGACCAAAGCCTTAGATAAATCTTGGAACTAACAGATTCTTGGTATGATGGAAAAAGACTGAATTTGGAGTCAGCTTGAATTTAAATTAACCTCTAGGCATCAATTTTTCACCTATAAAATGAGAAGAGAAATTTAAAATTATCTTGTCTACCTTTATATGGTAGAGTTTAGAGAGAAAACAGGCATCCATGTGAAATAGCTTTTAAAAGCTTAATTTTACTTGTGATAATTACCTAGCATGCTTTGGTGACTGTTTCCCCAAGGATAAGGGTTCTTAACCTTTTTTGTATCTTGGACTCCTTTGGCAGTCTTAATGAAACCTAGGGACCTGCCCCAGGAATAATTTTAAAGTTTCAAGTGAAATGAAAAATTTATGGACCCCAGTTTCTTTTACAGGTGGAGAAAATATTAGCCTTGAGTTTAATGATTGGTTTAATTCAAGTGTTAAAAGTTAATTTGGGGGTGTTTTTTCCCTTATCCCTTGTTCTAGCACAATTTCTGTTATGGGGTGGGTGCTTAATGTTTATTGATTACTTTAATTGGTAGATTTTTGAGTTGAGATTTGATTTTTAAAAATATTTTTGCATTTTTTTTTTTAAATCTAGGATCAAGCGTGCTTTCCTGATTGAGGAGCAGAAAATTGTTGTGAAGGTGTTGAAGGCACAAGCACAGAGTCAAAAGAGTAAATAAAAAGGATAGTTTTTGAATAATAAAGAAAATTAAAATGTGTTTATCTGGGCTATTTTGTATTTCTAATTTTTTTTTAAGTTTTTGCAAGACAATGGGGTTAAAGTGGCTTGCCTCTCTTATATCTAAAATATAAATTTTAAGTTAAGTCTCAAGTCTTTTTTAATAGCCTCTGGTACCCAAATTTTAAGAAATGAGGTTGTTGTGATAGGAATTCATGTGTAGACTCTCTCACCATAACTTTTATGTATTAGGCTCTGGTGAGCATTGGGATGCAAAGAAGGCAAATGGATTGTCATTAGGAAATGGGTCTCAGCAACCTCCTTGCCATGAAGAAAAAAGGCTAATGTGGTTTTAGCCATGGATGTTTTTAAGTCAACTACTGGGGATGAGGAGCTTAACCAAGAAAAGTTTCTACAATTTAAGGCAACCCCCTTGTGTCCTCTTACGTGTGACTATCCAAAGTTTCTTGTCCCCAGTTTGTATGCATGAATTTGCTATTCGCTCATGTCACCACAGGCCACCCTTCATCTTGATTTGTCTGTCAGAGGCAAATTAGGAGAGTTCAATAATTGCCAATAGAATCTAGATATTTTTAGTTACCTGTCAATTGACTCATTCAGCAAAAGGAGTCAGTAATTTTTCTTGAATATGTCCAAACTAATTCCTTTTATTAGTGAAATCCTAAGGATTGAGACTTTTAATAAAGAGAAATCCCTGATGAGAAAACACTTGGCACATTTGCAACCTAATTTTAGCTGCCTAGAGCAGTAAGGGGTTTAAATGACTTGCAGAAAGATTTTTTTGGCATAAGGCCAATGCCTACTTAATATAGCATACAAGGAATTGGGTTTTTTTGGGGGGGGTTTTTAGGTTATTTGCTAGGGAAATGGGGTTAAGTGGCTTGCCCAAGGCCACACAGCTAGGTAATTATTAAGTGTCTGAGACCAGATTTGAACCCAGGTACTCCTGACTCCAGGGCCCGTGCTTTATCCACTGCGCCACCTAGCTGCTCCAGGTTTTTTTTTTCCAGTGGGATAGGAGGCAAAAGGGAGAGAAAGTAGAATTCTTAAAATATTTTAGATAATGTTCTAGATGTGGGATTCATGTACATTTTATATTTTACCTTTTTGTTTTAAATACCTCTTGTGGCGATAATTCTGTAAATGTAAAATGTAAAAGCAACTTAAAACTAATCAGACCCTGAAGAAATTAGAGACATCTATAGTCATGAAAAATGTCAAGAGAAATGAAAATTCACTCTTTGGTTCCACATGAAATCTATCAGATTGACTGATAAAATGATAAGGTTTGGGGTTGGGAAAACTGGGACATCCAACCATTCTGGAGAGTGATTTAGAACTGTATCCAAAGGGTGATGAACTGCATACCCTTTGATATGGCAATATCAGTACTAGGTCTATATCCTAAAGAGATCATAAAGGAAAAAAGATCCCCATGTACACAAATATAGCAGCTCTTTGTAGTGGCAAAGAATTGGAAATGGGATGCCTATCAATTGGAGAATGGCTGAACAAGTTGTGTATGTGAACATGATGGAGTATGATATAGCTATAAGAAGTGAGCAGGCAGATTGCAGAAAAATCTAAAGATTTATGGACTAATGCTGAGTGAAGTGAGCAGAACTAGGAGATCATGGTACATAGTAATAAAAAAACCAACCATAGTTCTCAGCAGTCCAGTGATCAGACAAAATTTTAAAAGACGAGATGGAAAATGCCATTTACATTTAGAGAAAGAACTGGAGTTGTGAATGCAGACCAAAGCATATTTTCACTTAAAAACTTCTTTTTCCTTCATGGTTTTTTCCCCTTTTGTTCTGATTCTTCTTTCACAGCTTGACCAATGTGGAAATACGTGTAATATGATTGTAGATGAATAACGTCAGAATACTTGCTGTCACAGGAAAGGGGGAGGTAAGGAAAGAAGGTAGAAAAAGTAACTCAATCTGTTACAGCTACAGTCTAAATTAGTACTGCATTTCACTTTAGAACAAATTTTGTTATCTCTCTTCTGCATTATTATAATAACCTCTCCAAGTAGCCTGTTTCCCTGTGTCCTGTCTTTCTCCAATCTGTCTTCCACATCACTGCCTAAAGCACAAGTTCCAATCATGTCATTCCCTTCCTTTCCAATTCTAGAATTAATGAATGAGTGAAACATTTATTAAGCTCTTATTATATATAAAGTTCTGGGGATACAGGAACTTACATCAGAGACAACACGGGAGATTTTAGCTACAAGTCGGATGAAAAAGTTCCATGGTCCTTAGGGTGCCATAGCAATCATTGTTAATACCCTCTCCACTGACCAAATCATACCAGTCTGATGTTGGATGACAGTGCCAAGAGCAAGGGTGGCAAGAATATTCTTTTTTGGGGTTTTCTGTAGCAACAGTGACCAATCAACATCTCCACTTGACTTCTCAGGCCCAGGGTTCAGGGTCCTGGTCTGTCCCCATAAAAGCCTGAGGGGATGTTGTTAAGATGGTTTTGACTTAACACAACTTTCTCCTATCTTTCCCTCAGCTAAATTGGCTTCCCTGCCCTGAATGTAGCAGTTGTTTGGCATGAGAGGGAGGACTGGTTGTCTGGGATTCTATCTGCTGGAAGTTGATCAATTGATGTTGATGGTGATGAGAAAGACTCCTTTCCCACATTGATTTCTTCTTTTGATGAGGGTTGAGGGACCTGGGCTAGAAGCAAGTCTGGTCTCTTCTTCCCAAGGGTCTTGAATTCAGGGTCCCCATCTGTTTTCCATCATGAGCTGAGAGGGATGGTGGCTGAGATGGTGTTGGTGGTGGCTTGACTCACTTGGCATATGAGGATCCCAGCTCCCTCAGGGGGTACCCTGTTCAGCTAGTGGGGCATACCTGCCCTAGGAGTGAACTGATTGGCAGTTCCAACAATAATGGTGTATTATTGTCCCAGAACTCCTCAAAAATGGTGCATAATGGCTAGGGCACAAGACTTGGAGTGAGGAAGCTCTGACTTTGAATGTCACCTCTGACACTTGGTAGCTGGGCAGCCCTGGCTGTCACTTAAACTCTTTAATCTTAGTTTCCTCATCTGTGAAATGAAGATGATGATAATACATGGTGTGCCTGCCTTACAGTATTGTGGGATTCAGGAGTGATAAGGTAAAGTGCTTTGCAAACTTAATAGCAGTTTATCAAACACCAGCAATTATTATTCTCCCCCCCCCCCCATTCACTGGAATGCTGGAAACCCTTGCCTGAGATGCACTCCATTATTTTCTTCTCTTGGGTTCTTTTTTCAGGGTTCAGCTTAGGTACTGTCCTTTAAGGGGAGCTTTTCCTAATCTGGTGGTGGGAAGTTCCTGTCTCCTCATTATCATATCTACTTGTTTGTTTTGGGTTCTGTTTTCCAGCAGGATGTGAGCTTAAAGAAGAAATGTTTGGGTTGGGTTTTTTTAATCACTTATTTTTGGCATGTCCATTGTCAGGCCTGGCTCATAGCGGGTCTAAATATAAACTTGTTGAATTAAAGTGGGAAAACCCTGGGTCCTAGCATTATGGTGCAATATTATTATATATGAACATTTTATTAACCCATCCAACCAAGGGATATCATTTTTCATTTTTACTCTTAGAAATGACTCTCATGAGTTATATAATATTTTAGATGCCATTATTTTGTTCAATCATATATCTGGCTTCAAACAGAGGGTCTACCAGTTCCATAGCTTATAGAAATGACAAGATTCAATTAGGCATAACAAATTTGAGGTGATGCCTAAATCAAGATGTAGGATTCTAGATATCAGCTCCCTTCTTGTATCTTCCATTGCAAAAAGGTCAGAAAATCCTAAGGAGTATTCAGCTTAAAATTAAATCATGACTATTGAATAAAATCTCATTGAAAAGCACCCATGGGTAAGATTAATGTGGCATACCTGGCTGAGTTTCTATATCTTATTTATTTTTTTCAGGAACATTCTCTGGAGCCTATGGCACATTAATAAAAAAATACTGATTACAAATATGAATTTATAGAGTAGTTACCATGCTTACTTTGTAATATTAATACACCATTTCATTTAATTAAAGTCAATCCATTGAAGATCCCCTGAGAGTCATGATCCTTTTTATAGCCTGGTACTACTGCCACTACAACTACCACCACCATTCCCACCATCACTGCTATCACCACCACCACTGTTCTCACTGGTACTACTACTACTGCTAGCTAGCTAGCATTTATATAGCACCTACCTTGTACAAAGCACTGTGCTAAGTGCTTTACAATAATTATCTCATTTGATCCTTTCAACAACCCCATGGGCTGGTACTATTTTTCCCAATTTGCAGATGAGGAAACCTAGGCCTGACAGTGATCTGCTAGTCCATAGCTAGAGGCTGAGATAGGATTTGAATTCAACTCATTGTGACTCCAGGTCCAGCACTCTCTCCAATGGGCCCTCTAGATGCCTTATTTGACTCATTCAATATCACTCTGAGAAATAGGAGCCAATTGCTAAAAAGCTAAGCCGTCCAAAGGGCAAAGTTCAACAATTATCTGAACAATATGACTCCTATGATAAGGTCAACTAGGATACCAGTGGCTTCCAGAACTCTGGGCCAGTAGTTAGGTAAAGGCAAATTCCTCCACCAAATCCCTTTGAATAATGACTAAACATTCTAGAGCAGCAGAACCCCAAAAAGGAGTGAAAATTTTCCAGCCCAAGACGAGTGCAGTTCAGCAGGAAAGGTCTTTGGCACCTTGGGAGCAACTCAATCAACAGACAGTGGCTGCTTCTAGCAGTCACTCACAGACAGTAAGGAATTGGAATAACTGGTCAGAAGGGAATTACCTTGAAAGCTTTTCAGCCCACAATTTACTGTTTAGAAGACATTGGAATACAATCACATATACAGGAAAAAAGGAGACTAGAATATATTGTGCAACAAATGAATAAAAAAAAAAGTTGTAACTGTGCTACTAGGAAAAGTCAAGTTCAGATTCACAGCATAGAGACAAAATAATGAAGCAACATCATGTGGATGTTGTTCTGGGCAGTCTGGGTCAGTCCTGCCTTTTGACACTATCAGGAGTATGATCCTGGGTTAGTCCCTCAATTTTTTACTGTTCTCTCAATTCTCTAGGAACAGTGCCAGGCCTGGAGTCAGGAATCCTAACACAACTTCCTGAGTTTAAATCTGGTCTCAGATACTTACTAGCTGTGTGACCTTGGGCAAGTCACTTAACTTTTATCTCCTCATCTGTAAAATGAACAGGAGGAAATGAAAAACTACTCCATTATCTTTGCCAGGAAAACCCCAAATATAATAATGAAGAGTTCAATATGACTGAAAAATGATTAATTCAACAATAGTGATTTTCTGAGACCTTTAAGTTGCAAAAAAAAAATGCTGATCAGCATCAGTAGAGTGAGTTTCTTCACCTGGAAACCAAGGTGATACCTTGATGCATATTAAGAAAATTACAAGGGTGGCTAGGTGGCGCAGTGGATAGAGCACCAGCCCTGGAGTCTGGAGTATCTGAGTTCAAATCCATCTCAAGACACTTAATAATTACCTAGCTGTGTGGCCTTGGGCAAGCCACTTAACCCCATTACCTTGCAAAAATCTAAAAAAAAATTTTTTTGTTTTTTAGGATTGCCCAAGGCCACACAGCTAGGTAATTATTAAGTATCTGAGGTCAGATTTGAACTCAGATACTCCTGACTCCAGGGCTGGTGCTCTATCCACTGCACCACCTGGCTGCCCTGAAAATCACAGATTTTAATATGATTTTAAGTCTTTTTACTTCTCTTGGGTGCTAACTTTTATGTTAAACCTGATCATCCTCTGTGAAACTTTAGCTGTCCCTTTGAGCAGGTAGAAAGGATCACTGGTAAGCAGGGATTTGTGGTCCCATCCCTGTGGCAAAAAAAATGTTGCATTTATAAACATGGCTGAAATCAATACGTAAGCAAAAAAAAATTTTTCCCAGTGAAGGGTGGTTTCAGTCCCCAGTGTACATGCTAATATGACATTTATAAAATGGACCTTTTTCCCCCTGCTTGGAGAATCTGAGTCTTTGGTGTCCTCTTAAGAAAGTTGCGTCTTTGTGGCTTCTTCAAAGCATTTTAGGGGTTTCCTGGCCTGAGAAGCAAAATACATCAAGATGGTGCATCCCATTTTGAATGATTAAAGAAAAGTGATAATGCTGAAAACAGCCCCTTGAAAAGGGTAACTGAAATTTTATCCTCCTATATTATTCTTTACACAGTACGATTTTTTTTCATCTCTTCAAATAAAGGGAAAAATTTTTTTTCAAGTTGCCAAATATGCCAAGCTGTATTTGATTAGTTCTAGGCAGAGGCATGTTTGGGCATTTGAAAACCACAACTGGAACCATCCACTTTGATGGGCTTTAATGCGCTGGGTATTTCCTTTCAACCAAACTTGAGAAAAGTACTTTGATATAAATATACATATGGAAATATTTTACAACATTCTTAAAAAGTTAGATATTTTTATTCAGTTTATATAAAACATACTCTTCAATGTCTGCAAATATGGATAAATCAGTCCCTTAAAGGATCCATTGTCATTTCAAAACCACTGGATTTTTTTTTCATTTTAAAAATCGGACAGAATCATGTTGACAGCTCATGGTCTTGTATCGGGTCAAATGACAAACAATAATTCTGCACCCACCCAAACCACCTTTATATCTAGAGAAGCAAATGAATCTTGGGATTTCTTTTCCTTTTTTTTTCTTTTTGCATAGGCCCCCCAATTTTAACTTGTATCCTGGGGGCAGAGACTCTTCTGGGTCATTTTTGGTTTTGGTTTTTCTTTCATTTTATTTATTTGGGTGTTTTTTTCTTTTTTGCAAGGCCCAAGGCCACACAGCTAGGTCATTATTATTGAGTGTCTGAGGCCGGATTTGAGCCCAGGTACTCCTGACTCCAGGGTGCTCTAGCGGCCCATTCTTTTACAGACTGTCCTCTTTGGGGGACCCGTCTCCTTTGTCCGGTAGTCTTCTTAAGAGATCGTAGGCTTTAAATTGCATCAAGGGCTCATCACTATAGATGGATCCTGAAGGCCAGCCGGCTCAACCTCATTTTACAGATGAAGAAAGCTTAAGACCCAAGGAAGGTCCCCGGGCTAAGAAAGCAGCCACGGCCGGATTTGAACCCAGGCCCCGATTCCGTCCAGCGCAAACAACAGCCCAAATCCTGCTTGCGTGAAGCTTGGGGCCGAGAGCTAATTGTGCTGCGCGTGCTACGGCCGGGCTGGGCCCAGCGCTCCTCTGGCTGCCCAGAGCCCGGCCCGGGGGCAGCCCTGGCGCCCCTTGCCCGGCGGGCCCGGCTGCCCGTGGTTGCCGGACGTGGTGTGCGGTGATCAGAGATGGCGCGTCTGCACGCGGCCGGGAAAGCCCCACAATCGCGTGAACGCTGCACCAAACCGAGCACCCGACGCTAACTAGCGCCGCACGCGGGGCTCGGCCCGGGGGCACCGCTGCAACTGCGCAGAACCGCGCCGGGCGACGCCCCGAGCGCCCCGCACACCCGGGCCCCCGCGGGGCAGCCGGCCGGGCCCCACTGCGCGTGCCCCTGGCCTCCGCGGCCGCCTCGAGCCCGGGAGCGCGCATGTGCCGGCCGCGCCCCCCGAGGGAGCGGGAGATCGGAAGGCGTCGGGGGCGGGGCGCCCGCCGGACACCCAGCCCCGCCCCCAGCCCCGCCCCCAGCCCCGGCGCGCGCAGAACCGGCAGGGGGCGCTGAGGGCCGCGGGCCCCCGAGCCAGGCCGCGGGGCGGGCGCTCAGTGAGCGAGCCTGTGCCCACGGAGGCCGTGGGGCTCCTCGCAGGGACGGCCCCCGTGCACCCGCCTGCTCCCGTGGCTCCGTGTCTGCTTTTCCATCAGCCCCGGACTTGAAAGGAATGGAAGGCCCTGGAGCAGGGGCTTAGGATGGAATGAGCCGGTCCCAGGGAATAGTTTTCATTGGAGACGGGAGAAAAAGACGGAAAAATCACGAAGGAAATTCCACTTAAATCGCCACCGGGTGATTTAACCGGGAGGGGAAACGTTCTGGGCTAATTAGTGCGATTATGGAAACAACATTACTTTAGTAAGGCACCTAAATAGTGAAACATGACCGGATGCTAGTTTGCTCTTTCAGGGATTCTTGATTGCTCAGCATTTTCTTTTCCGTCTACAAATAAAGCTACCTGTTTCATTATCTGAAAAAAATGGGCAAAAACATGCAGTTCATCCACAAACCTTTCATAATAGAACCATAAAATGGGAAGAAACAAGGAGAGAAAAGGAAGTTGGTAAGCGCTTCGATGAATTAAAATAAACAAATTGACTTGTTTACAGAGTTGAAAGGCCTAACCATTACAACTACTCCCAAATAGAATGGCTTACTTAGTTCCCTGGAACTGAAGGCAATTAAACAATTTATTTTGTTATCTAGAGGGATTCTCACTTCAGGTCGCATTAGATTCCATATCCTATAAGGTCCCAACAAGAATAGTTAATATTTTTAGGCAAGGGTGACCTCTACAATGACCCTAACAAGACTCAGTTAAGGACTAAGTTACGGCATGTCTTTGAGAACCAGATATAGTTAAATGTTCTTCCTAAAACCAAATGCTAGGGTCTGTGGAAGGGGAAAAGATGCATAGTCTTTGTTTCCTTGTAACAGGAGAGGCTATTGTAATGAAAGGAATTATTTATAGCTAGAAAAAATAATCCAAAACTCAAAATTTCTTTGAAATCAGGTGATTACAACTGTGCATTTAAAAAAGACTGAAATATAATTCAAGGGAAGGAGTTATTTCTCCAGCAGTGCCTCTTTAAGTTGTTGTCTTTCATTCTCAAGTATGACCATGACATCAGGGAAGGGATGCCATGACAAGCATGTGAATTGGATTTGAGTGGGGGGTGCCGTGCTAAGTCACCAGTCTCAGATAAAACAGGCCTGGAGATTTCCTGAAATGCAAGGGTTAAGGGGTTAAGTGACTTGCCCAAGGTCACCCAGCTAGTAAGTGTCACATGCCTTGTGACCACCAATAAGCTCTCATGCTTTTGTATTATTTTCATACTTCATATTGTTATTCCCATTACATTCTTTTGCATTCTAGGCTAAATGGCTCTATAATTTGTCTAAGTCCACAAGAATTAAATGTGGTAAATGTTGGGGATATAAACAAAGGACTATCAAGCTATCAAGGAGCTCCCAGTCTATTGAAAGTATGCCCACAACTCTATGCAGATGAGTTATCTACAAGACAGATAGGGGACAATCTTAGAGAAGCGGCATGAAGATTAAAGATGGGAAATGCTTTTTGTAGAAAGTGGGACCCTTCAGAGACTCCAGAGGCATCGATGAGGAAGGTTTCCAACATGGAGGACAACGGAGGAAAGGTCAACCTGGCATCCTGCTTCCCACCTTTTGTTTCTTCACAGGGTAGTCTCCCATTTAAAAGCACTCAAGCCTGGCCTCAGCCTTATGGAAATCCAAGCTTATTCCCAGCCTAACTCAGGGACCTTCTTCTTGCCATCCTGTCCCACTTGAAATTACTTTGTATTAACTTTCAGATGTGTTTACATGTTTAGAAATCAAGTGCCTTGAGGGCAGGGAGTTTTCTTCCTTTGACTCCCCAATATCTGGCACAATACCAAGCATAGTTTGCAGAAAATAAAGTTTTGTTGAGCTGAAGAAAAAACAAATAGATACTATAAAGCTCTTTTCTTCCTAGAGGGTTTTTTTTTTTAATTAGCCAGTAGTTAGAAAATACACATGGCTTCATTCTTGCTTTTAGGGAGTTTCAAGTTTCAAGATGACAGGCCTCAACATATACAATGTTCATAATTTTTATTTTTTTCCACAATCCCTTCTGGCTGCTTATGCAACACTACATGGAGTTTTATTTTTCCTCATTGAATATTGTTTTCTAAGAATAGCATGGTTCAATATTGTTCTTTTTATTGAAAAAAGTTCCTACAGTGATATGGTTGATTCAATACAATTGATATCAAACATCCATACTTTATTCATGAAACTGTTAATTTATATTAAACCCTAGACCTTTAACTCCCAACCTAGTAATCTTTCTACTATACCATGATCCCTTAGCTGAAATTCCTTTTTTTAGGCTGTAGACTTCTATTGAATGCACAAAACAATTATCTCTAGTTATATTTGCAGGATAGGTCTGAATATTAGGTCTGTGGGGGTCCAGTCTCTGCTGGGTCCTTGGAACCTGACAGGAGGGATAGAGTCTGCGAAATGAGTTGAGTCAACAAGTGGGTATAGGCAGGAGCAGGTTGACTGTCAGCTACTTGGATTTATTTTTATAGCTTCAGAATCATGTGAAACAAGCAAACTAAAATCATTTCCTTGGTTACAAAAGTGAACAATTTTCATCATTAATCATATAGTTCATATGGCTACAAGTTTGATCATGTAGTGGTTACAAGTGTGACTATCAATCATGTAGTTAATTTTCTTGTCCCTGCTCAGACCTTGATGACCTCAACCTGCCTGTTACCTAGTTTGTTGCTGCATAGTAAAGTTATTAATTAAACAGAACTTTCCTTATAATAATCTTTGATATAATTTGCTTAATGGAATGCTTCTATGTTTTTGTACCGCATATGTAATGTTTTTCGATATACTCCCTTGACACCCTATATCGAGGGTAGTTATGTTTGTCCCTCGGTCCGTTGATTCCTTCAATAACCAATTTTCCTTTCAGCCCTTGTTGGTAGATGCTACGGTTTCTATGACTTTTTATTCTTTCCCAATAAACTAAGGCTGTTAGAGTTCACATATTGGTTACCTATACTAACTATTCTCTCACAATCTTTAGCATATATTCCTGTGTATGGTAAGGGGGGAAAAGCTGTTATTTCCCTGGAATTCTATCTGACCCATCTTGTATCTGGTTTCCCTGTATATATTCTGATGTCTCCCTGGAACTCCCAGTGCTGTATCTTCCGAAGATTTCATAATGTTGAAGCCTTTTGTATGTCTCAGGGAGAGGCAGTCCTGTTAAATTTGGACAGAGTTCACACTCTATTTTATTCAAGGAAATTTCTCTGAGAGCCTTCCTTTATAGTCATTCCACTATTAGGATGAGTAAGTTTTGCCATCAATTATAGACCTATAAATATGGGTATACATGGAATCCCTATATATATTGAAGGAAATGTTGTTCCATTAGGCAGTGTGACTGCCTTGAGTCTTCTTGCCGAGACTGTATCAAACAGCTTAGAGACCCTGGCTCCCAACATAAGTCAACTCATTAATATTAGGGTAAAATTTAAAAGTAAGTTGTTAATTTCCTACTAACTGCCTCATTCTCATTTTGAATTTAAGGATACATACAGGTTTGGAGTAACCAAGTTGTTGCCACTTTATCACTAGGTTTCATTTCCTGGTGCTTTGTGCAGTGTGGCTAGAACACTGAGGTGCCTATCACCAATAGCCCTATTTCCTATCAAATCAGGCAATGGGGTGGAATGTTTCTGGCATGGCAAGTGAGGATGTATGCTGTGCAAGCATCCATCCAAGTCATGCCAATCACTTGGACGGTGGGTTCCTTTTGGATATCAGAGGACAATTATTTTTATCATTTTTTGTTGTTCAGATGTTAGTCATGTTCAGTGCTTGACCTCATTTGGAATTTTCTTGGCTTAAGTACTGAAGTAGTTTGCTATTTCTCCTAAAGCTCATTTTAAAGATGAGGAAACTGAAGCAAACCTGTGTGAATTGCCTTGCCCAGGTTCACACAGCTAGTAAGTGTCTTGTGTGAATTTGAACTCAGGTCTTCTGGGTTCTAATCCCAATATTTCTATTTTTGCTTTATACACTGCCTACCTAAATGCCCTAATTCTTGAGTTCAGTAAATACACGTGTGCGTATATATGTTTTATATATATATATATATATGGTAATTACAAACTATAGGTAATACGTATATCAAAGTGCATAGACTTCATACAAATTGGAGAAAAACAATTTCTTGAGGTGATGGGAGTAAACTTTTCTTTGCAGTTTGTTTAATGTTCATTTCTATTTCCATGACAAAAAAGCCTAAAGAAAACAAAACTATTGTTAGTCTTCAGAGCCTGTCAGAAAATGGAAGGGGCTACTTCAAAAGATGGCTAATTCCCCATCACTTAGATTATTATTATTTAGTTTTTTTTGCAAGGTAATGGGGTTAAGTGGCTTGCCCAAGGCCACGCAGCTAGGTTAATTATAAGTGTCTGAGGCCGAATTTGAACTCAAGTCCCCCTGACTCCAGGATCGGTGCTCTATCCACCTAGCTGCCCCCAAGATTATTGTTTCCTTTTACTTTTTCCCTAATTGCATGTGAAACAATTTTAACATTTTTTTCAAATTTTGATTTCCCAACCCCCCTCGCTCTTACAGAGAAGGCAGGCAATTTGACACAGAATATACAGGACACGCGGCATGCATTCTATTTAAGTCCCGCGGTGGAAGAAAACAGACAACAAAAAAGGACACGAAAGTAAAGAAAAAGCATCTTCGCTCTGGCATCCCCGGGGCTTCGGGCAGGGGCTCCAGAGCCATGTAGAGGGGGAGGCCCCGGGGGCGCCCCCGATGCTGGGAGGATACGAAGAGCCGGTTCCCGGCGGCGGCCAGTCAAGGGCGATGCCAGCGTGGGCCGAAAAGCCGCGTGGGGAGCGGGGCTCCCTCGCTGCAGGGTGGCCCGCAGCGCCACGGCTCCCCCGACCCGAGGCCACCGCGCCCGCCGCGCAACTTCCGGTTCGGTTCCGGGCGGCCCCGCGACCCCGAGCCGCGCTCGTCCAATCCGGGGGCTCCACGACGCAGCGCCCGCCCAGCTCTGCGGCCGGGAGGGAGGGGCTCGGCCGGCTCCGCCTCCGCCACGTGGAGACCGGCGCGGATCCTGGACGGTGAAACCCGGCCCTTCGGGTGTGCGTTAAAGAGCGGCCGCTCTCCCAACCTTCCGCCGCTGCGACCCACCCGACACAATGACGCCTGATTTTCCAGGCCCGCTGGGGTTGGCGGCTCCGGCGCCCGCGCGTCCTTCCTCAGGCTTTCTCTCCGCTTTCAGGACCTGGCCGTGACCTCCGGAGGAGGCTCCCGATGGGGTTCTGCTTCCGGGGCCGCGGCGGCGGCGGCGCCTGCAGCGCGGTGCCGGGGGCCTGGGGCAGTCGCGGGTGGCCGCCGACATGGAGACGCTCTACCGGGTGCCCTTCGTGGTCCTCGAGTGCCCCAACCTGAAGCTGAAGAAGCCGCCCTGGGCCCACATGCCGTCCGCCATGACGGTGTACGCCCTGGTGGTGGTGTCTTACTTCCTCATCACCGGAGGTAACGCCGCGGGGCCGGGGCTGGGGGTCGTGGCAGCCCGTCCCGGCGGCGGGGGTACGCGGGGGGCCCGGGAGCTCCCACGCGCGTCTGCGCCTCCCGCGCCCTCTCAAGCCGCTTTGGGTGAGAAGCGGCCTGGAAGCGCGCAGGGCTGGGCACTTGGAAAAGGGTTGTTTTGCCAGAAAGTAGGGAAACGGTGAGAAAATGATTTCCAGCCTCGTCATTGACGGAACAAACTCGCCCCAGCCCCGGGCACAGCAGCGCAGCGAGTGGTGAAGGGCGGGTCCTTTGCCAGCGATGAGCTGGCAACCAAACGATGCACCCCCTTGGAGTGGCGCTTTCCTTTAGTCCTCAAAACTTTAAAATCTGCCCAAGCTTGATTTTCAGTTTGGATAAATTTAGTTTAGAAGAACCATAATAAGAAAGCCGAAAATGTGAGGAGATGCCTCGGGTTGTATAGACAGGGACCGTGTCCAAGACTCGGACCGGGATCGTGTCGTTTTACTCTATTCTCTCGAGAATCCCTTTTAGTGCTGTTTTAGAAAATCCTGACTCCAGGGCCAGATAGAGCACCCCAAGGGATTTTTTTTTTAGGTAGAGTTTAGAATAAATATCTTCCATCCCTTTCTGAGATTCTCTCCCTACCCTAAAAATCAAGCCGCTAGCTGGTGTGATAGAGCTGAGATTAGAACTTGGGCCTCCAAGTTCACCAATGCTCTTTTCAGTAGCTGATATCCTTTTGTCTAGAGAATCTGCATTTATACGGGTTCTAAATATTGATGACAGTGAATTGTGAGAAAAATTCTGGAATACTGACAGTAAGAAGTGTTTAGTTATTTGGCACATATTAGAAGCAGTATTCAGGTGAATGAGATTCCTAAAATTAATTTCCTATATTTACAAGTAATAGCTTATAGAATTACAAATTACAGAATTTGCTGTCTAAAGCAAACTTTATTTTTCATTCAGTACAACATTCTTATTAACTGTGAAGAAACTGAAGATTAGTGAGTTCAAGGGGTGGCTAGGTGGATAAAGCACCGGCCCTGGAGTCAGGAGTAACTGGGTTCAGATCCCATCACGACTCCTGCTCTGAATTCTTGAGTCATTATCTTCCCATTTTAAACAGGTATCACTCAAGGATCTGTCCTTATCACTATTCTTTCTTCACATCAATAATTTTTACGTAGGATATGACTTTAGTTATCTCCTCTCTGGGGGTGATGGTTAGGTTTATATCTTCAGACCTGATTGATGCTCCTAGACTTTATTCCCAATCTTTCCAGCCGTCCATTGAACACATGAATGCCTTGTGAATGTTCAAATGGAACTTCAAGAATGCTTAAACCAAATTCATTCTCTCCTTACCTTACCCTCAACAAACCCTATTCATCCTGTTAACCCTTACCTTTCCATTTGTCTGCTAGTGTTTTATTCTTCCAAGTACTCCAGTTTTGAAGAGAATTGTTTTTGATTTTTTTCTCTAATTCCTAACGCTGTCAACTCTTCCTTTAAATAGTTTCTAACATCATTCCCCTCTTTACCACCCTGGTCCAGAAGTTCCAATGCCTCTTGCATTAGACCTTCAATCCAGATTCTTAACCTGTCTCCTGGAACTTTAGACTTTACTTCTTCTAAGGTGGCATTTTAGCTGGAAGCCAGTAAGTAGAGATGAGGAGGGAAAGCCTCCTGGGAATACGGGTCAACTAGAAAAAACTGAGATCAGTTGAGAGATGAAGTATTTAGTTTGAGAAATAGCAAGGAGACCAGTATCACAGGATCAAGAAGTACATGGTGGGGAGGGGGTATGGAGTCTGCAGGGAGAACCGAGCTTCTCTGATGGGAGAGCTTGCCAAGCCCTTTTCAGAGCTGCTCATCCACCTTTGGTGTTTACCTGTCATCCAGTTGTCATCTGTGGCTCCAAGGAGCTGAGGCAGCAGCCACACTATGATGAAACCATCTCAGCAGAGTTGTTGGTAACTGTGACTTAGGGGCTACCAACAGCAAATGAAGATTCCCTCGCTTCACCACTCGGCTTCAACGAATGAAACAGTTTATTTCTTTGATCAGGAAGGCAGATGAAGCAAGTACTTTGGAGAAGTTGGGCAGACATCAAAGAGCCATGGTTATCTAATCAAAAGTCCTGGCAGTCTTTACTACTGCTAATCCATTCATTTCTTTCTCCTTTAGCTTCTGCTTCACCTCCAGCAATACATAAATAAATTATTTTTGTTCCTAAAAAAAATTCATCCTGACTTTTGTCCTGCTGTTGAAGAGAGAATGAGACTGATGATGACTTTGTGTAGCTCTGTGTCACTTAATTCCAATTCATAAGCAAGTTGAGGCATCACCTTGTGATGTCATTGGTCCTCTTTGAAAATGAAGGACAAACAATACCATGGTGGGTCTAAGAAGAATGGAAAGGTATGTGTGGGAAGAGCAGGTTATTTAACTGTGGATGCCAAATTAAGTTTATTTTGATCCTAATGGTGATAGAGAGCCACTGAGTTTCTTGAGTAGGGAGATGATGTGTTTTTTTGTTTTTAGTTTTTACAAGGCAGTGGGGTTAAGTGACTTGCTCAGGGTCATACAGCTAGGCAATTATTATGTGTCTGAGACCAGATTTGAACTCAGGTCCTCCTGACTCCAGGGCCGGTGCTCTATCCACTGCGCCACCTAGCTGCCCCGGGAGATGACAGACATTTGGAAAATCACTTTGTAACTGAGTAGGTGGCAGACTAGAATAGGGAGAAACTGGAGTGTCAGGCATAGTGGCCATTAAATAGTCCCAGTGTCAGGGAGATGAGGGTCTACACCAAGGTGATAGATTAGCAAAAGAGAGAAGGGAATATAATTGAAATATCTTTGCAAAGGTGAAATCAGTTGCCTTTGTCAACAGATTGGATATAGGGGGTGAGAGAAAGAGAAAAATCAAGAATGATTTGGTTTTGAGCCTGGGTGCCTGGGAGCATTGGTAGTAGGTACTCTTGGCAGTAATAGGGAAGTTTGGAAAGAGGGTAGGGGGATGAGTTTGGTTTTGAATGTGTTGAATTTAACATTTCTGCTGGACATGTAATTAAAGGAGGCTAAAAGATAGTTGGAGATGATGCTAGAAGTCTCTGAAGATTACGATTGGATAAGTAGGTTTAGAATCATCAACATAGGGGCGGCTAGGTGGTGCAGTGGATAGAGCACCAGCCCTGAAGTCAGGAGTACCTGAGTTGAAATCTGGCCTCAGACACTTAATAATTACCTAGTTGTGTGGCCTTGGGCAAGTCACTTTACTCCATTGCCTTGCAAAAACTAATAAAAAAAAATAATCAGCATAGAGACAGATAATCACATCCATAGGAGTTGATGAGATTACCAAGGAAGTTAATGTAGAAAGAGAAGAATAGATGGCCCAGGACAGAATTCTGTGTGACTAGACCTGAATGAGGAGATTGAGAAGGAACGATCACACAAGTAGGAGAAGGAGAGTGGTACCATAAAAATCTAGAGAGGAGAATTTTAAAGCTAATAGGTGTCAGAGGTTGCCAAAAGAATGAGGATTGAAACAGGGCTATTTGATTTGGCATTTAATTAAAAATTATTGGCTTTGGAGAGAGCAGTTTTGGTTAAATTATGATATCAGAAGCCAGACTATAGAGAATTGAGAGTGAGAGTAGAGGAAGTAGAGGCTCTTATCCTCGAGAGTCCTTGCCAGAAATTAAGCTCCAAAGGACTGGAGAGATGTGGAACACTAGCTAGCAGAGTTGGGTGTATCAAGAGAAGATTTATTTTGAGGATGGTGGAGACATGGTCATGTTTGTAGACTATAGGGAAACAGTCAGAAAAGATGTTGAGCATTAGGTGAGAATGGGAATGATAGAGAAGGCAATCTAATTCTGTTGGTGAAGTTAGGATGAAACAGGATAGTTTGTGAGCAGCTTTGTCAAGATGGGCTACCTCTTTATTTGAAATTGGTGAAGGAAGAGATAGTGCCAGAGGGACAGGAAAGAAGTGGGGGTCTTAATTTTTTTAGTAAATTATGCAGCAAGGGGAGAGAGAAAGAAGAAGCCAAAGAATTAAGAAAGATTGAAAAGGTTTGTAGAACTGTTGTGGGGAGATGTTGAATTGATTAAGGAATTATAGAAGAGGTAAATTGCCTTGCAGCAGTGAGGCCTCAGTTAAGGTTGCACATGTAGATTTTCGTTGTTTTTGCTAGGCAGTAGGGTTAAATGACTTGCCCAAGGTCACACAACTAGGTGATCATTAACCTGAGGTCGGATTTGAACTCAGGTCATCCTGACTCCAGGGCCAGTGCTTTATCTACTGTGCCACTAACTGCCCCAACACAATATAAATTTTTATTGGATCTCACCAGCATAATTTTGTTATTTTTCTCCACTTTTGTTTAGTAGTATGTATGTAGAAGCAAAGGCAATAGATGATAGGGATTATCCAAGTTGAGGCTTGGCCTTATGTTTATCCTTCATTCTCAAGAAAGACCATAATTGTCAGGGGAGATGATGCCATGACAAGTACACGAAGTAGATTTGGGTGAGGGGAAACCACATAGACTTTTTCTTCACAAAGATACTGGAGTATGCTACATTTTTCTCCATCATGTTTCCATTTTGTAAAATGAGAAACTGAGACAAATAGAGGTTTGCCCAGGGTCACGGAGCTAGTAAGTGTCCGAGGCTGGGCTTGAACTCAGATCTTCCTGATACCAGACCAATGCCACCTAGCTGCCTCCTGTCACATTGTAATTCTGTGTTATAGTTATTTTTCATCTTGAGTGAGTGAATTATGATCTTCATCGATGGAAAAAATTGCCTGTAGATTTCATAGGGTCTAGCTGGAAAAGGATGTTAATTCCTCATTTTGCAGATACCAGACTAAGGGCAAGTTCAGGATCATACACGTAGTAAGAAATATAATAGAGATTTGAATGCTGGTCCTCTGACTTTAAAATGCTAAATTTGGAGTAGGGAAGACTAATCTTCCTGTGTTCAAATTTGTCCTCAGCCACTGGTTGTGTGACCCTGGACCTATGTGCCTCAGTTTTCCTAAAATGAACTAGAGAAGTAAGTAGCAAACCACTCTAGTATTTTTGCCAAGAAAACCCCAAATGTGATTATGAAGTGTTGAGCTTCACTGAAATGACTGAACAACTGCAACCTCTGACATCAAATCCACTACTCTTTGTGTTGCTACCAAATATGATAGATGAGGATAAGACCGCAGATTTATCAGCACATGTGTCTTCACTGCCACTACCACCATCTTCACAACTTGTCTTCCCTATTAGGTTGTGAACTTATTTTATTCATCTTTTCTCTTTGGTATCTTGCACACGGAAGGTGCTTCCTACATATTTATTGAATGTGATTGGATGAATGGGAGAATGTTAGACCCTTTGCAGAGACAGACAAGTTAGGAAGTACAACTGACTTGGGAAGGATAATGAGTTTGTTCTTTGAGGGCCAAGATCATTTACTGAAGAATATTTCTCAAATGAAGGAGTTAAATATTGTTCAATTTAAATATTAGATTTATTCCTGGGTAGTATTAATGTTAATTTAATTATTTAATTGATTGGAAGCCAAGTATAATTTTTTCTGATTGTTTAAATTGTATAGAACCTAAATCAAAATACATAATAAAACATTTTCTTATCTCCCCCCCCAATAGTCTTTATACCTCACTAACCAAAAAAATGTGCAAAGTAAGTTTGTAATCAATTCCTGGTGTTTAATTTGGTCCATTTCAGTTTCCAGATTTGTTGGAAGGAGGAAAGTCTTCAGTTCCTCCTCTCCTAAAAACAGGGAATTGAGGATATAGTGTCATTAAAGACCAAAGGGAGGTATGAGGAGAGGGGTAGTTCTGTAGAAAAAGTTCTTTTTGTCTGTAGTCATGAAGAAAAGAAATCTAGACATAGATTATCTCAGTGCTTCAAACCTATTTTTTTTTTGCAAGGCAAATGGGGTTAAGTGACTTGCCCAAGGCCACACAGCTAGGTAATATTTAAGTGTCTGAGACCGGATTTGAACCCAGGTACTCCTGACTCCAAGGCTGGTGCTTTATCCACTACGCCACCTAGCTGCCCCAAACCTATTTTTTTTAAACAAGACTTTAAAAACATAAGGTGATGATCTTGTTTTGTTATATCAGTCACTCCCTCAGATCTCCCTCAGTTAGCCCATGAGATTGCTATTTGCCTGATACTCTGCTAGGGGCTGGGAATATGAATACAAGAAATGAAACTATTCCTACTCACAAAAGATTAAGCAAAAAGATGTCTTAATGTCCCACCCCAGTGAGATAGACCTTCCCTGCTATGCTGGTACTCCTGAGACAAAAAGAAAAGATGCCACTCATGATCAGAAAAAATATGAATGAGAATTATGCCAAGTATAAACTATGGTTTTTTTGGATTATATTTTTTTTTAAAAGGCTGCCAGACACAGAATTTACATCAAGTTGTGGTGCTGGAGAAGACTTTGGAAAGTCCTTGGACAGCAAGGAGATCAAATCATTCTATACTTAAAGATTTAATTCACACAGCTAATTGGAAGGACAGATGCTAAAACTGAGGCTTGACTATTTTGACTACATAATGGAAAAATGGGGAAAAATCCAGATATTGGAAAAGATTGAAGGTAGAAGTTGACATGAACAAGAGTGACATGGAAACAGTGAACAGTTGGACATGGTGGGAGATAGAAGGGCCTGACCTGCTTTGGTCCCATGGGTCACGGAGTCAAGACTGGGGGGCGGCTAGGTGGCGCAGTGGATAGAGCACCGGTTCTGGAGTCAGGAATACCTGAGTTCAAATGAGGTCTCATACACTTAATAATTACCTAGCTGTGTGGCCTTGGGTAAACCACTTAACCCCATTGCCTTTCAAAAATAAAAACAAAAACAACCAAAAAAGACTGAACAAATGAACAGGAACACCACCACCATAAAAGGCATAGATCAGTGGTGATTTTCATTGGTGAAGAGATTACTGACATGAGACCATGTATTCTCCAAGTAATAAAGTAAAATATCAGGAAAATGATCAATGGAAGCAAAAAAAAAATAGCTAAAATAGTCATTGACATGGCAAGTGTAACTTTTTAACTTTGCAATGATCTCTTTAATTGCCAGGTCTAGTGTTGCCTGTTCTCAATCCTTATCGGTTTTTTTTGCCTCTCTACAGTCTTTGACACTGACAGCCTTTTCTCCTTTATACTTAGTTTTTCTCCCTGTTCCCCTGGTACTACTCCATCCTGGTTCTTCACCTGTATGACTGTTTTCTTCTCTCTCTTGCTTAATGGATCTCTGTCTAGGTCATATCTTCTAATTGAGGTTCTTCTTCTTTCTAAATACTTTCTCTCTTGATCTCAGCAGCTCCCATGATTTCAAGTGTCATCTGTCTTTAATAATTCTGTTCTACTTAGCCAAAATTGAAGACCCATATCTTCATTTACCTTTTGGACATTACAGACATAATAAACTCAATGTGAATGTGTCTATTACTGTTAAGACCACCCAGTTTGTCCTGTTTATTTTGTTTGCATTGTTTATATATTGTCTCCCTCCCTTGAATTATGAATTCCTTAAGAATAAGGACTGTCTCTTGACTTTCTTAGTAACCCCAGCACTTAGTACATCTGGCACTTGAAGGTGCTTCTATATCAACTTTTTTTAGTTAACCATTTCTTCGTGAAAATGTTTTAACTTCATATATTTTGATAGTCATTTAATTTGATCTGAATTTGTCCAGAATCAGTTTGATTCTGCTGCCTTGTGATGTTGTCTTAATTGACATTATTGTAGTCGTTTTATATTTTTATTTATTTCAGAACCTTATGTGTTCAATTAGGCCTTCCTTTGTTTTTCTTTATATTCTGAAGAATATTCATTCTTCATGGTACAATAAAATGTTAGGGCATGTTTATATAATGTTAATTTAATGCAAATAGTGTAACCATTTCCACTATTGGGCACAAAATTGGTTTCTAAATTTTTGAAAATGCTAGATCTTAAAATTAAATACATTAAAATATTTCATTTGATTTTAAATTTGACATATATATGTGTTTGTGTGTATATAAATATATATATATATATATATATATATATTTTTTATGGGGGGAATTATAAACGGTTTTGGAGGATGTTTTCTTTTTTGCTCAATTCAGGTCATAAATTTGTATTTTCCTTTGGAAAAATATTGGAGACTTTCTTTGATATTTAGTATTTGCAACAATACTAAAAAGACTCATTATCTTAAAAAGTTTTCTAAAATTCTGAACAAAAAAAATTAAAGGGGCCATATCTTAAGTAAACTGGTTCTTATAAAGTTTTTTCATTGACAGAAATAAATAAAAGCTATAACCTTCTTGATCCTGTCTAATTTTCACTGTTATTTTCCACATAGGAATAATTTATGATGTCATTGTGGAACCTCCTAGTGTTGGATCTATGACAGATGAACATGGACATCAGAGACCAGTGGCTTTTCTGGCATATAGGTAGAAGTTATTTTGTTAAAGTAACTGGGGGGGGGGGGGTTGGGGGGGAGGGAGAAAGAACGATGTGTACTTATTCTTAAATGCAATAAAATTTCCTTAGGGCAGGACTCCTATAGCTGCCCTTAATTCTCTTTTTTAAAGTGACTGGGGTTATTTTTTTTCTCTAAGGCTATATTTCAAAAGCATCTAAGCATCCTCCTTTGGTGGATAAGTTCACCAGCTTAAGTCTCTGGTTCAAGACTTGGGAGGACTGAGTTCTTTCTCTTAGGGCCCTATCCACCCACCCATTTGGTGTCAGGTCCTGTTCTCTTTGTCCCTAAGTTCTCTGAATGGATGACCCTGGATATGAGGCAGGCTAGGTTTAGTGACTTATTGACCAATGTCAAACAGCTAGTTAGCGTCAATTGTCTTGAGGCTAGATTTGAATTCTTGTCCCCTGACTCCAAGGCCAGTACTCTATCCACTGTACTTCTAACTGCCCACTTGGGCTATTTCCAGGCATCTTGATTACTATTTTGGCCCCTGGACCAAACTGACTCTGGAGGAGAAAGTGAGGATAGTGAGTAAGCACAGCACCTCCTCATCAAATCCAAGTCATGTGCTTGTCACAGCATCACCTCCCTGATGGCAGTGGTCTTCTTTGAGAGTGAAGGACAGATATCCATCATCATCAAGTTCTCTGATCTGATGATGGTCCCAAATTTTGCTATCCTGGTGCCATTATAGCCTGGGTAGATTTTCATAATTTGGAACTTGAATCCCTGAAGAAGTAGAAGGAAGGTTTTGAACAAGATGTCCCAACATGTGTGCTGCCCTTTTTCCTCTGCTCCTCAGCTGCAGCATGTAATAGTTCCTCAGGTGGCTATTGAGGCCTTGCATATTTTTTGCATTTTGGAGCTTAGATCTCCATGACCCGGAAAGGAAAGGTTAAGCCCTTAATTGTCAGCTCATGGATTGGGTAGCTGAATGAGTGTCAAGTTAGGTAGTAGGTCATGGTGTTTTGGGGGTTCTACATGTTCTTGACCATGGAGAGAACAGAAATTGTTTTGTTATTGTTATATAATTTCTGTTTTGGAGAGGCTTGAGAGGGTTGTGAGGATTAGAGAAAATAATCCATTCTACTATTTTGCTGGGCCCCTGATTTCTGATTTTATTTCTTATAGCAGGAGTTCTTAATCTGGATTCTGTGAATTTCTTTGACAGTTTAGGTTTTGGCATTTTAATATAATTGATTTTATTTGTAATTTCCATCTTATTTTATTTTATACCTTAAGATTTTTCCAAAAAGATGTCTGTGACATATAACAGGCTAAGAACCTCTGTCTTAGAGAAATTATGCTTTCTATTGTCACTTGTTTAAGAAAGATCCACCTTCTTTAAGGAAAGGTAGCTATCCAAAATGAATGCAATATAGTATATGTGATTAATAAAAATGGTTTCTTTAGGTTTGTAGGATTTAAAATCAGTTATGAAGTGTTCTCAGTGTGATGAATTACATTCAAGTACTGAGTATTGCTCTAAATTTGTAATATTCCCTTAAAAGATTTCCCCCTTTAAAAATGAAAATTTCTTACTATCATACAAGAAAATATCTCAAGTTTGAAATTCATTTACCATTGATAATATGTATTTGAACTTGTGAAAATGTTTTATGCCTGATCTAAGAGTTTCTAAAGAGGACAGACTGGCATTCTCTAGGAAATGAGTCAAAACAAAAAAATGTATATTTTTTTCCTATGGAAAGAATGACAAAGAAATTAAATAAAGGATTAAAAGTAATTATTCTAGATAGTAGACTGAGCAATTTGACAAATTCATCTAATACAGCAACTTGGGAATACATTTAAGAATCCTGGTTATGAAAGTTAGTCTCAAATATGGGAAATTTTCATGTTTATGTTGTGTGCAGGAAATTATTCTTTCTTTTGCAGAGTGAATGGACAATATATTATGGAAGGACTTGCATCCAGTTTCCTGTTTACAATGGGAGGTTTAGGTTTCATAATCCTAGACCGATCCAATGCACCAAATATTCCCAAACTCAATAGATTTCTTCTTCTATTCATTGGTTTCGTCAGTGTCCTCCTGAGTTTCTTCATGGCACGAGTGTTCATGAGAATGAAACTGCCGTAAGTCATTAAATATTCTGGTTCATGGTGTTTGTTTCTATTGCAATGTAAAGTTGAATAATGTACAAAACATAGCATAAAATTTTTTTTGGAACTGGAAAGGACCTTAAAGCTCATTCTAATTAAAATTCTTTTATATTTGAGAAAATTGAAACCAGAGAGGGGAGGTGACTTGTGACTAGACTAGTCAGGAGATGGGCTCATTCTAGAATCTGAACCCCCTCACTTAACCCATTGTTCCTGGGGAGGAAGTTAAGTAGAGAATTCCAGAGATGGGTCTTGACATTAAAAATGGCAACCCAGAGCAGAAAGTCTAGCAGTGCTACTTTAGTGAGTCTGTGACCTGATAAATGCAGTTGCTCTGTCCAATAATGCAGAAAACAACTGTCAGGCCATCCTGCCTATCTCTTTCATGTCCTTCCATAGTTTCATTGAAGAGCTTATAGTAGTCAGCTGGGGGCATTCATGCCTGTGGTTATCTTCAAATTTCATGAATTCAAACAAAGAATGCCAACTGCCAGCCACTTATACTTTCACCTTACTACCTGGCTCTCCCTTCTTTTCTGGTTAGTTTGGTTGTTATCTTTTATATGTCTTCTCTGGTGTAGTACTTGACCTTGTTTTACAGACACCTCATGTCTCCTGTTACCTTTTATTGCTCTTTTGGAGATAATTATTTTTTAAATCGATATTTTATTTTTCAGTTATATGTCATGAAAGTATTTCAACATTCATCTGCATGCATATGTATATTTTTTTAATTTTTGGTTTTTGCAAGGCAGTGAGGTTAAGTGACTTGCCCAGGACTACACAGCTAGGTAGTTATTATTGTCTTGAGGCTATATTTGAACTCAGGTCCTCCTGACTGCAGGACCAGTGCTCTCCAGCATGCCACCTAGTTGCCCCGCATACGCATATTTTTTGAAGTTATGTAATTTTCTTCCACCTTCCCTTCTGACACTCTCCTCCCACCCCAGAGGCAAACAAGTGAATATTGTACATGCACACTTGTGTTTAACATGTTAACAGATTCATTATTTTGGTATGAGGAATTAGGATTAAGGGAAAGGAAAGAAAAACCATGAGAAAGGAAAGAAAAACATAAGAGAAAATTTTAAAAAGTAAATGGTAGGAGTGGCTAGGTGGCACAGTGAATAAAGCACCAGCCCTGGAGTCAGGAGTACCTGGGGTCAAATTCTGTCTCAGACACTTTAATAATTACCTAACTGTGGTGCCTTGGGCAAGCCACTTAACCCCATTTGCCTTGCAAAAACCTAAAAAAAAAAAAAAAAGTAAATGGTAGTGTTCATTCAGATTATGTGTAGGGTTTTTTTGTTTTGTTTTGTTTTTCCTTTCTTGAAGTATAGGGCCAATAAGAGCACCACACACTTTCTTGAAGATAGGCTAACTTGTTCTGCTCCTGTATCTCATAGTCTGGAAAATAGGTAGGCATAGAGGGATGAAAATATATTGGAAAGCATTATATACTTGAGAAGAGAGCTTGGACATCTTATTTAAGGTGAGAATCTAAGGGTCTCAGAAACAAAATCATCCCCCCCCTTTTTTTTCCTTCCCTCCCTTCCCAGAATTTTGAAATCAGCTAGTACACTATTGCAAAATAAAAGTAGATAGTTTTTCATATTTGAAGGTAGCCCATAAATCTGTATTTAGTCTTCCCTCCTGCTCTTATTTTTGAGTCCCTCCTTTTACAAAGTAAAATATGAAATAGAAAAGGACTTAACCTCTACAACTCTGACTTTTAACTTTGGGGAATTATTAGTTTAGTTTACCTGTATCTCCCCAAACCGTCTATTTATGTCTCTCTTTTCATTCCCCACCTCTTGGGCTAACTCTTGGCTCAAGCATTGAAAGTGAAAAGGGCATACTTTCAGGGTTTGAAAATTCGGCAGTACTTGAAATCCTGCCTCCATTCCTCCTGTTTCTCATAGAGTAACAATTTATTCTATGCACTTATTTACTAATGTAGTAATTAGGATACAATAATTAGGATAGTATGTTGATGGGTGTAGGGAAGGGGAGAGAGACATAGTTATGGGGTGGGGGGGGTATAAGAAGTGTGTGGGAAGTTAACCCTTTTTTATATTCCTTTTTTGTAAGTCCTATTCATTATGCTCTGGGTTATACAAAAGAACTTGCTGGCTGGTATTTTAAGCCAAATGAGCACAGTGCTCATAAACTTTCTAGTTTGGTGGAATTTATAGTTGAAAGGACCCCACTATGGACCATTCAAGCTATATTTCTCCTTCCCTCCCCACTTTTTTTTTTTTTTTTTTTTTTAGGTTTTTGTCAGGCAATGGGGTTAAGTGGCTTGCCCAAGGCCACACAGCTAGGTAATTATTAAGTGTCTGAGACGGGATTTGAACTCAGGTACTCCTGACTCCAGGGCCGTTGCTTTATCCACTAGGCCACCTAGCCGCCCTCCATCATACTCTTTTCCAAAAGTTCTAGAAACCCCAAATCTAATTGTGGGAATAGTGTATATCTTCTTCTGCAGGGAACTATATTCTGACATCTAAACTTTTAAGGAATTTTCTTTTCCCTCTGCTTTTATCTTTGTCTCTTTTCTACACTAATTTATTACTTTGGAAAATTTGATTAAACATTTTTTTCTAGTAACTAAGATTAGGAATACCTAAAAATTAGGAGTACCTAAAAGGAGTACCATGAGAGCACCTGCCTTACAGGATTACTGTGAAGGTCAAAAGATATGTATGAAAACAGAGTTTCATTTAAATGAGAGTATGAAAGATTTGGAATGAAATGATTTAATTCTTGCTTTCACTCTTTTTGTTTCTACAGGGGCTATCTCTTGGGTTAGAGTTCCTTTTTGTGAAGACATAACAATAACTGGATTTGTTCCTTTTAATGACTTTTCAAAGGCCAATCTGCCCTCCAGGACAAGACTTGGAACTGTGGATTGTCTGTGACTCAGAATGACAAAAAGGGAAGGTCTGGTGTAAAAATGCAAAAGGTTTAGTCCCTTTTTTTTTTGAAAAAAAACTCTTGGTTCCCATTGTTGAAATAATTATAATAATTAGAGTAATTGACACCATTGTTTTTCTATATATCTTCCCTCTGTTTTTTTCTCCCTATTTTTGAGAGAAACTTTTTTTTTTGTATAATGAAAGTACTGAATAAAATATTTCATTATGTCCTACATGCCAATTTCACCTTTTCAGGAAAGGGCACCTCTGATGAAGATGTGCACCAGTCACTTCAGGGAGCTGGAGCCTCCAGGCTGATAACTTTATCCAGGGGATCAGCTTTGCCTTGACCCTTTATTATTTTAAGTGTAGCTTTTTAAATGAGTGACTTTCTGTGATTTTTATGTGAGACTGTGTTCCCCAAACAAACAATAAGATGTGTGAAAAGAGCCAAAATAAATCATTTTTCTATTGAACTACTTGTTATGTGTGTGTTATCTGAAAATAATATTTTAGCTGATTGAATAGGTACTTACCTTAATAGCTACAGCATTATAGAATTTGTCTTTTCCTTCCTTTCTTTTATGTCTGTTTTCCTGACCTGAACTGCTTTACTCCTTAGGCAACCCAGTGGCCCTCTATTCTCAAGGGCTAACTATCCAAATTTAGCATTTCTGAAGTTCTGAACTCAAGCAATTCACCAACTTCAGATTATCGGATTACTCACCAGCTTCCCTGACCATTTTCAACTGTTGTCATATTTTGGAAATGGACAGGCACTTCTCTACTACTCCCATTGGGTCTCTCCCTCATCTTTCTCATAGCTGTATTTCATTAGGCCTACTGGGTTTTCTTGCCCTACCATGGGTTTCCCTTTTTTGCCTTTACTCTTTTTAGCCTAGTATCTTTTTTTACCCCTTAAATTTATTTATTTTCCCAACTACATGCAAAGATAGTTTTCAACCATCTTTTTCGTATGGTTTGAGTTTCACATTTTTTCTCCCAACCTTTCCTACTTCCTCCCCCAACAGAGAACAATTAATTATAGGCTATGTACAGCTATGTCAAACATTTCCATATTAAACATGTGAAAGAAAAATCAAAACAAAAAGAAGAAACCCATAAAACAAATTTTAAAAAATTGAAAACCATAAGCTTTGGTGAGCATTCAAACTTCAAAGTTCATTCTGTGGATGTGAATGGCTTTTTCCATCACAAATTCTTTAGAATCATCTTTCATTATTGTACTGCTGAGGAGAGCTAAGTCCATCTTAGATCATTGTGTGATGTTGCCGTAAGTGTTCTGGTTCTCCTCACTTCACCTCAGCATCAGTTCATGCAGGTCTAACTGGGCTTTTCTGAAGTCCTGCATGATTTTTACAGAACAGTAATACTCCATCACATTCATATACCATAATTTGTTCAGCCATTCCCCAATTGATGGGCATCCCTACAATTTCCAATTCTTTGCCCCTACAAAAAGAGCTGCTATTGTTATCTCTTTGGATAGAGACCTGGTAGTGGAATTGCTAGATCAAAGAGTTTTATTGCCCTTTGAGTATTGTTCCAAATTGGTCTCCAGAATGGTTGGATCAAATCACAACTCCAACAGTGCATTAGTGTCTCAATTTTCCTATATCCTTTCCAACACTGAACTTTTCTTTTTGTTATTGGCCAATCTGCTAGGTATGAAGTAGCACCTCAGAGTTGTTTTAATTTGCATTTCTCTAATCAATAATGAATTAGAACATTTTTTCATATGACTATAGGTAACTTTAATTTCTTCATCCATTCATATCCTGATCATTTATCATTTGGGAATGACCTTTAAAAACGTACAATAGACTTCTACCCCTTAAGCTGTAGATCTTGGGAACTACACTAGAAGATAGTTTAGACTTTAGAGAGTATCTAGTTCAAGGACTGGCAAACTGACAATGCTTGCTCTCATAAGACTAACAAGCTAAGAGCCAAGCCCCTCATTTTGAAGAGGAAATGGCACTCCTGAAGCTTGGCTTGTTTGGAGTTTATCTAATAGAAACTATATAGAGTGGAAAGAGCCATACATTTGAATTCAGAAAACCAGAGTTTGAATCTTTGTTCTGCTACTAATACCTTTGTGGGTTGGTTCTCTTAAGCCTAATTTCTTAAACAGTAAAATAAGGACCTTAAATGATCTCTAATCTCCTTTAGATCCATGTTCCTGTGATGATTTGAACCCTAGTTTCTCCAACAATCCAAGCCTTTACCCACTATACAATGGATACCTGGAACCTTATTAAAAATTGTAGAATGCCATAGATTGAAAAGAATTCATACCAATACTTAAAAATTCTGTGATGTTTCGTAATTCCAAAATCAAATAATGAGATAATTATTGTAAAGTGCTTAGCACTCTGCCTAGTACATGGTAAGTACTATATAAATATTATTACTTTTGGTGGCACAGTGGATAGAATGCCAGCTCCAGAGTCAGGAAAGCTCATCTTGGTGAGTTTAAATCCAGCCTTGGACACTTGGGCAAGTCACTTAACTGTTTACCTTGCTTTCCTTCTCTGTAAAATGAGCTAGAGAAGGAAATGACAAGCCACTGCAATATCTTTACCAAGAAAACCCCAAATGGGATCATGAAGAGTTGAACATGACTGAAAAAAATGGCTGAACAACAATTATTAAACATAGTATGATATACAGAAGAGTATTTTTACCAATACCTAAAAAATCCTAAAGCCTTTGAAAAAATATAAAATAAAGATAATAGGCATTTGTTTTCAAAAGTTATTTTAGTCTGAGTACCATCTAATCTTTCACAATTTATTCTGAACTTAACACTAGATAAAATTCCATGAAATAGAACAAAAAAAAAGGCTGAAACTTACAAATACAATGTATGGTTTATTTTTCCTCTTACATAAAGAATTCAACATGTAACTCTCAGGAGTTTTCTTTGTCTCTGATTCTATTTCCTTTTGGTCTGTTTGACCTTTCTAACCCTATTAGAACTCTTCTATCCCTTGCAACATCAGCAAGAAAAAAATTGCCTTATAAAACTGCAAAAAAAAAAAAAAAAGCAAAACATTACTACTTTGGTTATATCTGAAAATGTACATCTCATTTTGTGTCAAGAAGTGGATTGTCATTTTCCATCATCCCTCTAGAACTGTACTTGTATTGATCAGAATTTTTTAAGTCTTTAGTAACCTTACTCTTAAAAAAAGTCATTTATTTTAATTTTAAATACAATGAACTATGTAATAGTTTTTATAGTAAATACATAGTAGTCTATACAATAGTATCCAAAGCTACCCAACTTAATTTTTCTTTCTTCCTTCTGTTTTCTTTTGTTTTCTACTATACATTTTTTATTTTAATTTTTTTCTCTTTTCCAATCCTGTCTTTGAGAAGGCTACAATTGAACATGAATACATATACACATATATAATACACTCATCCATGTATAATAAGTGAATAATATGTATTATATACATACATATATATATGTATATATATAAATAAAACCATGCTATATATCTATGAGTTCTTTTTCTGGAGTTGAATAACATCTTACTTCATAGGTCCAAGTTTTTCCATATTTTCCTAAAATCAACATCTAAAATCTCATCATTTCTTATAATTTAGTAGTATTTCATTTGTGTATTTTATGTCTCCTCTGTTCCACTGGTCTACTTTTTTATTTTTTAGCCAGTACAAGATAGTTTTGATATTTATGACCTTATAATTTTGAGTCTACTGTTGAACCTCTTTATAATTGTTTTCATTAGTTTCTTTGAAATTTGTGATCTTTTGTTCTTCCAGATGAATTGGAATGGCATGAAATAGATTTGTTAGATAAAGTCATTTCTATTAGCCTACCTATGAATAATTGATATTTTCCAATTATTTAAGTTTGACTTTACTTGAATAAAGAGTGTTTTATATTTGTGTTCATGTAGTTCCTGGGTCAGTTTTGGCATGCATACTCAGTTATTTTATGCTGTCTGCTATGTATCTCTTTGCAGAAGTTTCTTTTTTCTTTTTTTTGAAAAAGGAAGTGACTGGCCCACAGTCACAAAAGTTTTTTATTGAACAAAGTTTTTGTTGATCCAGTCTTAATGATTTCCCCACCCTATCAATGTGACTCCTCTTAGAAGTCTCAGGACTAAGGACCAAGCACAAATTAATCACTTTTAAAAAATGAAAAGCCTTTTCTTCCTTCAACACCTAATATAGGTGCTTTCTCCCCCCAAGGAAGCTTTCTCCCCCCCAAGGAAGCTTTCTCTGATCTTCAGACCTGTCTTCAATCTTTTTTTTTTTTTAAGTCAGAAGTTTCTTGATGTATTGAAAATACTAATGGGGTTTATTATGTATCCTACTATTCCTAAAATTGTTTCAATTAATTTTTTAGTTGAATATGTAGAATTTTCAAATACATCAACCTATTGTCTATAAAAAGAGATAGTTTATTACTTCATTTCCCAGTCTGATTCCTTGTGTCTTTTTCTCCTTTTGTTTTGCTAATATTTCTAAAACAATATTGAATAATATTGAATACATATGGTGTAGTTTCCCTCTATGTCTTTTATCTCTTATTTAAAAGTTTATCTTATTTAATTAAATCTACTTTTAGCTTTAACTTTGAGATCATGATTGTTACTCTGCTTTTTTATGTATCAGGTTAAACATAATAAATTCTTCTTCAGCCCTTTTTTTTAAATTCCTTCCTATCTCTCATTTTAATTGTTTTTTTAAGTAGCACTGTTGAATTCAGATTTTTAATCCATTCTGCTATCCCTTTGTATTTATAACTACTAAATTTATCCCATTCACATTCAAAGTTATAATTTCTAGTTGTGTATTTCCCTCTGAGGATGGAAAATTGGTAGTGCCTCATAAAGATGAGAGTTATTTGAAAGTGAAAACTCATAGACTAGCCCTGGAGATAGAAAAGCTCGGGATTTTTTTTATTTTACAAGAGTGTAAAGTTTTAATTTTTTCCTGGAGAGACAATAACCTGCTTGAGAACAGGCTGAATAATAATGATCTAGGTGAGAGTGCTTAAGAGAAAGAGAGAAAGGAAAACAGCCATAAAGGGTTGGCTAGGCTTAGACTTAGTGAGTTCAGCCACAGGGGAATTTAGGTCATATTGCTCCAACAGGCATAGGCTGCATAGCATGGTGTCTAGCTTAGAAAGAAAGTCAGTGCTCTAATTCATTGTACCACTTAGTTGCCCCCACCCTCCTAATTCTTAATCTTCATGTTCTTCTAAAAGTCCCTCCTTTATCTATCTTTATTTTATTATACATATATAATATTCTCATCTTATTTCCTTTATAGATTTAGAAAACTCTTTTTACCCTTTCTAGATGAATATGTTGTTCCCTCTTTAATCCAGTTCCATGAGAGTAAGGTTCCCTCCCTACTTCTATATCAACTCTTCCTTTTACTCCATACTTGTATGAGATAATTGATCATTTTTTATCTCTCCCTACTCATCGTACTCAGCTCAGTTTCTTTCAAACCAATCAACTGATACACTCTTAAGATAATATTTTCACATAAGAAGCAAAGTTTGATCTTTTTAAGTCCCTTATAATTAGTCTTTAATGTTTACCTTATATTTACATTGAATTTTCTTATTTTGAGTTTTTGTCATAAATATCTGCAAGTCTCAGTTCGTCGAATATACTTTTTTTTTTTGTAATTCAGGATTATCCTCAACTTACTGGGTAAATTAGTTTTGGTCACGACCCCAGTTCTTTTTGTTCTTCAAAATATATGTTCTAACACCTATTATCTTTTAACATAGAAATTGTGAAGTCTTGGGTGATCCTGATTGTAGCTGGGGGGTTGGGAATGAGAGACAGGATAAAAATTTTACATTTAACAATGAGACAATAGGAGTCAATTTACATCTCAAGAGCAAAGAGCCTTCCACCTTTGATAAGATTTAACAGCATTAAAGATTACAGAATTTGTTTCTGATTATAAATTTTCAGCATTCATAATTTTCTGCCTCAGGTTGCCATCTCATAATTTTCTTGATTTTCTTGGGTTGCTTTTATTTATTTTCCTAATTTTTTTCAGTCCCTCCTATTTCAATTCTTCCAAGAATTCTTTTTGAATTTGTGATCATTTGATGTTTCTCTTCAAGTAAGAAGTCATTTAAAAAAAATATTTATTTTTTCCAACTACACACAAGGGTAGTTTTTACCAATCATTTCTCTTTGCAGAGTTTTGAGTTTTGTAATTTTTCTCCCTTCCTTCCCACCCCACCCCCCAGAAAGAATCTGATATAGGCTTTTCATTTGTAACCATGCTAGCTAAACATAGATCGAAATTGAACATATGATAGAAGAATCAATATTTCTATCACAAAACCTTAAAATTGTCTTTCATTATTGTACTGCTGAAGTATACAATAATGATTGGATCATCCCATATTATTGCTGTTCGGGTATCCAATGTTCTGGTTCTGCCCACTCAGCATCAGTTCTTGCAAGTCTTTAGAGGATTTTCTGAAGTCCCATCCTTGATTTCTGATAGAATAGTGTTCCATCACATACATAGACCACAGTTTGTTCATCTAATGAAGTGACTTTTTAAAATTTCATGGTCTCCCACTGAATATGAACCCAGACCTTCTCTTTCCCCATTGTAGTTGTCTGTGGGTCAGTTCTTACTCTTTTGCTTACTCACTTTTATTTTTCTTTTATTTTTAGCAGTTTATTTGTAATTGGTTCTAGCCTCAGGGTATGGGAATGGTGCCCCAGATCTCAGTTCTTATTGATATTTTCTGTGCTTTGTCTAGGGGACCTACCTCAGGTGCTCCTCCACCCCCAAGTCACTGGTAGGGCCTCCAACCGTCCCCCAAACCGGTATTTTGCAGTACCCTTGTGGCTACAAACTTCAGTTGTCTCCTCTGCCCTGGAATTGAAACCAGGCACCCCACTCTCCTGAAAGTGCTCAGTCAACTGGGTCCCCACTCCTCTGTTACTGCACTCACTGGTGAGTTTGCTTCTCCCTCACAGCCATCACCCTGACCACATTTGGTCAGCACAGCTGAGCCTGGTGTCACTGGACAGTGTTCCTCTAGACTACTGTGCAAGAGATGAAAGACCCAGCTGCCCCCGGGGCTGCTAATTTTGATTCAGGAGTCTGCCTGGAAGTGGTTGCCCTTGGGAAGACTGCCCTTGGGAAGAATCAGGAAAATAAGACCCCTGGATGTAGGGTCTTTCCTGAGTGCTTCTCTGTTTCTGTTGCTCTGATGTTCTTTTTTTTCCAGGGAGAAATTTGGAGAGCCTGGAATTTTCTGACCCATTCTACTGCCTAACCAGAATCCCTTCCTCTAACCTTGCTCTTGGAAATAACCAATGACCACGTCTTAGGAAATACCAGCAGGTGGTGCAATTTACACGTTAAAGGTTTCCAAATCAAACTACTTAAAAGCTTTATATCTTAAAATAAATGCTTATCCTTGTTCCAGCTGCAGGGAAATTTGTTTATAGTATTTAGTAAATGTGGAATTTTTGATTCTTAAGTTGGGGTTTGGGACTAAGGAAAGTTTTGCTTAGGCTTTTTAAACCAAAAGTCACTATATGTAACTTTTTGTTAGATTTTTTTATATGTAAGTGAATAATTAGTTACCAGTATGGACTTCTATAATACTTTGAGAGAGTAAAGTAAGGATCCTTTTTGTGAATTTTTGTCTGATTTCACCACAGTAGTTCTTTTAAATATTAAAGATTATGAATCGGGGGAAGTTTGATGGCACAGTGGATAGAGTGCTGGCCCTGGAGTCAGGATGGACCTGAGTTCAAATGTGACCTCAGACACTTAATAATTACCTAGCTGTGTGACCTTGAGCAAGTCACTTAACCCCATTGCCATAAATAAAAATTAAAAAAAATTTTCCATTGTTGTTAAGAGTGTATGTGTTGTATTCTAAATATCTCTACCAGGGCTATGATGGTGTGTGTCTTTTCGTATTTGATGCTTCCTTTGAATTTTCTGTACTTTAGAAAGAGGTTAGGTAGGAAGACTTGGATTCTTGGACTGTTGACTATTAAGACAAAAAAAATCATCTTCTCTGTTTTGGAAATGTCCACAGATCAGAATTTGCTTACTGATTTGTATATATAGTGTTTAATGATAATAGTTAGACAGTGCTCTCTTATTTTTTTAATTGCAAACTGCCAACAATTCTGTGAGATAGATAGTTTAAACCTTATTCCCCATTTCATAGTTGAGGAAGCAATCTCAGAGTGGTTTGTTGCTTTAGTCATGCCAGGTCCCAGAACTGAACAGAAATCTGACTTCCAGTATCCCAATGCAGCTTAATACAGAGTTTGTATGTGCTATTTGATACTATTTTTAGTGGTTTTGTGTCAGATTTTATTTATACCTTTGTAGCACTGCCAAATTTGTTGAATTAATGAAAGAAATGAAGTGGGACAGCCTAGTTTTTTTATAGTAATGGGTCATATAATTTAATTTCTGTCATTGTGTCGCTAGTACCTGCACATATTGATTGGAAATCCATATAGGAATGGACCACTTAAATTTTTTTTCTTACAATTAATTGGTCAAAGCCTGCTCTTGATGAAGCAAGACACAGAAAATAGCCATGTTGGACTTGAAAGTCATGACATTTGGGACAGGAAAGAGTGTGTAAAATGCCATCCGTGTTCCATGAAGGGCGCCTGGTAACATTCATATTGGAGAATACCTGGAGCCAGGTGCTAAACCGCTCTCTAAGCACTTGTCCAACCCACAATGGAATTGCATTTAAGCAAGGTATTCCTTTCTCTCTCTAAGCTAGAACCATATTCTCCTAGCCTTGGCCACTGGAGAACTATCTGGAATCACTCGGGCCAGCCAGCCCAGTCTAAGCCCAAACTGCTCTTAGGGCTGTTTTTTTCCTTTGTCTTTCCCTCCATCTAGATCTTTGTTATTCAACCTGTCCTCAAGCAATCCTGAGCTTTGAGTTTTTCACTTTCCAAAACTCTCTCATCTTTAAGATGGCACCACCAATTTCTTCAGCATCAATGACACTTGTGATTTCTAGTTTGATCAGTGGGTTAGACCCAACTGGCATGGTAATTTTCATCACTATACTTATGTATAAAAACTTTTAAAAAACTTTTTCGCTAAAAAGGTCATGTGGATCTATTGCTGGAATTATTTGGATTTCCTTTGACCTTCAAGTCACTGTTTTTTTTTGTCTCAACATTTGATTTCATTGATATTGAGAATTCTAGAAAACTTCATTTATAACTCTGAGTTTGGCTTTCCAGTAAATCTGGGGCCTCTTGAATGACCATTTTCTTGGGATAAGAACAAATAATTTGTCTTCTAGAAAATTCTATTACTAGAATTAAAGTCACAGTGATGAAGAGGGAACCAACTGAAGCAATTTTAAAATGAGGTTTAAAGATGTTTTTATGGTGGTACAGTTTTGGGTTCAACTGAAACCTTCAGCTACATTTCCTGGCAACCCTTTGTTTTTTTTATTTTTTTTTATTTTTTAAATTTATTTAAGGCAATGGAGTTAAGTGACTTGCCCAAGGTCTCACAGCTAGATAATTATTAAGTGACTGAGGCCTGAGGTCCAATTTGATCTCAGATCCTTCTGACTCCAGGGCTAGTGCTCTATCTGCTATGGTACCTAGCTGCCCCCTAATACTTTGTTCTTGAAGAGGACTATGACATCAGGAATATGATGCCATGATATGCAAGTGACTTGGATTTAAGTGAGGAAGACTGCAAAAATCACTAACCTCTCTTTCTCCCCTGGAGCCATCTGGATTCATTAGGCTAGATGTAATTGTATATGGCCTTGGATGTAACCAGAGACCTTTTGACCTTTTTAAGCTAAAATCTTTAACTGGTCTCAATTTGATTGAGGCAACATTCAGTGATTAGATTAGATTCCAAAAAATGAAACAAAGAATGATCTCTTTTACCTAGACAAAAAAAAAATCTCGCTAAGAGGGGAAGACCCTCAGGGTTTCTGACCTAAACAGAAACAACTGCTATTTACATTCACTCAGAATCAATCAGGACCCTAACAATGACCAAGTTGAACTTGACCTATAGTTGGCCTATCAATGACCCACACAGTGATTTGAGGCCTATAAACCCCAAGATATCTTGCCAGGTTTCTTGATCAAAATTTATATTTCTTTGGGCAGAGTGCTCAGCTCCCAGCAGTAAAGGATGTTTAACATATACTTGTTATTTGAGTACCAGAACTTCTTATCTCACACAAGGCAATGTTTGATAAATGAAGGTTAAACCAGGAAGGGAGTAGAGAGAGATAAATAATCTAATCTAACCCATTTGTTCTACAAATGAGGAAACAAAGAGTTTAAATGATAAATTCAAGGTCAAATTTTTCTGGTTAATAGCAGACTCAGAACTAGATCACAGACTGCCTCACTCCTAAATTCAATGTTCTAAGACATCTTATCAATAGTCAAAGGTATTAACAAGATTTTAAGACCTGGAAAGGGTACTAGTCTTATCCCTTGGAATAAGAGGTTTTATTGATGCTTTAGATAGTTTTTTTTGTCCAAAGTAGGGATTTGAATTCAAATATGACTCTAAATCTGGTGTTATATTTTCTGGTACCTCTGAAGACACAAGATAAAATTAAAGAATCTCATTATCTTACAATTTTATATGGTATGTTTAAAATAAATTAACTTGGGGCAAAAAGTTTTAAAGTTTCAAAAGAAACCCTTTCTTTTTTGTTTTAGTTTTATCCAGCCTGTTCTAAAAACTGAAAGTGTAGTAGGTAGGGAAAGGTGGGGGAAGGCCAGAGTGTCCAACCCATATTGCCTTCAAAGCCATGCATGTGACATTATTATATTTTATTATTATACTCATTAGTAATTTGTGTTACATTGTAGTCATAAATATATATTAAATTCTATATGCAGCCCTTAATAAGCCTTTGTTGGACAATGCAGCCCAAAAGAGTTAAAAGGCTGAACACCTTATGATATAAAGGGAGACAATCCTGTGTTATTTCTGTCCTTTCCATATTATTCAAAAATTGGCTTTATTATCATTTTCCTTTGATTCTCTTTTTTTTGTAGTCAGAATAGGAAAGGGAAAAAAACATACAGAAGAATTTTCTAGACTGCCAGTGAATAAACAGAAAGTAAGTAGTAGCAATCACAAATCTAAATAATTTTCAGATGAGTTCAAGGATGCTAGACTTATTTATGATAAAATAGTACAGGTTCAGACAACATCTCCTATCTACCATATCTCCTTTTGGGTTAAAAATCACTTTTTATATTGCTATCAATGCGTTGTATAAAATAGAGAGCATCCATGAAAAGAACTTATAGAGTATCTCTCCCACAAATTTCCTCCCATTTCCTGGAGTAGATTTAGGCATAGTCACTTAAGGGTGCTAGAATTAAGAGTACCCAAGAACTGGGTCTGAATCCTATTTTAGGCTCTTATTAATTCTGTGACCATGAATGAGTGATTTAGCTACTGTCTTCCTTAGTTTTCTCATCTGTCAAATGGGGATAGTATAACACCTATCTTATTGGAGTGTTCTGAGGCTTAAATTAAATATTTTGCTTTGCAAACCTTAAAGTTATATATATATATATATATATATATATATATATATAAAAATTATATTTATATATAAATATATATATAATATATTATATATAAACATATATAAATTATATATAAATATATATAAAATTATATATATATATATATATATATATATATAAAATTGTTCCCTATCATTTAGCAATGGAAGATTAACTTAAAATTTAATTTAGCAGCCAGACTTATTAAAGTATTTGAATATGGGTTACTAAGACCAAAGAATTCATCACCTTTTAGCCTGTCTACTGGTGATGAGACTTAGCATGCTTAAACCAAGTTGTTCCTTGAAAAGGCAGTCTTCTCACTAGGACCATTTTTTAACACTATCCAGTTGGGTGGGACAGTCTGCCAGAGCTTGTGCTTACTAGTAGAAGTTTAGAACCCAGGATCCTCATTTCACCACGTGGAGCCATTAGAGGAGGACATTGTAGAGGGTCAGCATCCCCACTGGAATATTAGTGGAATTGTTCTTGTTCAGTCATTTAGTTGTGTCTGACTTGATCTCATCTCATGGACTTTGTTTATGGCACATAGCAAAGGCACTTCTCCAGTGTGTTCCCATTTTACAGATGAGGAACTGAGACAAATAGAGGTTAAATGACTTGCCCAGTCACACAGCTAGTAAGACCTTTCTGATTCTAGATCCAGTGTTCTATCCATTGCACCCCCAGATGTCCATTCATGGAACAGGAACAATTATATAAATTGCTGATCTCAGCATCCTGTAAGGAAAATAAGTATCTTTAATTAATGGGAGAAGAAACAGACTCAGAGCAGTCTTTGAATTGATGTTAAAATAAATTGACAAAGCTTAGCATCCCAAAGAAGCTACTGAAGATGGAGAATAATGATAACTGAATTCCAAAGCTTTGCTTCCCCGTGCCATCCATCTGGCCTCTGTATTGGGTAATGCCAATTCTCTGCAGTTCACATTGGGTCTCCAGTGAAGCAGTGTGGAGGAGTAGATGGAGCCAGCCACAGCTCTCCATCACAGGTCATCAAGAGCCATCTGTCTTCAGGGGCTAAGAGTTCAGCACATTCTGCAGGACTTGAGCCAGGCAGCACTACTTCCTCAATTTTTCCCCAATTGACTAGGACATAGCTCTCCCTGAGAACCCCATGAATGGAAAGTATTAACAAATCTCTTAGGCCTTTAGAGGCTTTAGAACTCTTCCCTCACTTTCCTTAAGCAACTCTAGATTGGCACTAAATCTAAGGATCCCCCATCTTTCCAGGTAAATATATATTCACTGCAATTGTAGAGGCCATTGCACCTTCCTCATATCATGAGTGAGGTATCTCCCAACACTACACCCTTGATTCCCTAAGTATGTTGTCTGAAGAAGACTTGCTAACTGCAGAGGACTAGGTTGTTTCCTCTGACTATTTGGAATTTATTGAGGCTTTCCTGAAGGGACAGAAACCTCAAGATCTGAATGACCCTAGCAGGGAATGATTAAAGAAGGAAAAGAAAAGTCATCTGGAGCTGTGTTCTGAATAACAAAGGTTCAGAACATCAGCAAAAACTATGTACAAAAACTGTTTGAAGGTAAGAAGAGATTCTTAATCTGGGACCTATGAAAGTTTCTCCTAAAATATAGCCATTTTAATATAATTATTTTCCTTTATAATGCTCCATATAGTTTATTTAATGTTATAAGTATTATTCTGATGAATTCTGCCAAAGTATGATAAACTGCTAAACAGGTCCATGATATAAAAAAAAAGTTAAGAAACTCTGGCTGGGGGTGGCTAGGTGGCGCAGCGGATAGAGCACCGGCCTTGGAGTCAGGAGTACCTGAGTTCAAATCCGGCCTCAGACACTTAATAATTACCTAGTTGTGTGGCCTTGGCCAAGCCACTTAACCCCATTGCCTTGAAAAAAAATTAAAAAAAAAAAAGAAGAAACTGGCTGTATGGGATGGAAGAAATCCTTCTAATCATCCTGACTCCAAAGGGGAATGCTAAGAATTGCCCAGTTCTGTTCTTTCCAGGTCCCAAAATCAACTCTGTGGTTGAGACCACTCAACCAGAACCATAGTCACCACCCAGAAATCTGTAACACACCTCTTAAAGTTCTTATACAGCAACCATGTCCCTTGCAACTCTATTTACTGGGAAGATTTGCCAAGACCCCATTTCCTCCCTGTAACTGAATTAATGCCTGCCAAATTCTGGCTGTATATGTTTCTAATTGTGGGTAAACAAGCAAAGTTATAGTTCTCAGGAGCCTGGATTCATAGTGATTTCAAACTCAAATGGAAATGGAGAACGCTACATAAGGATTGCTGTGACCAAAAATTGACTTAGAAAACCACACATTAACCTTATCCATGTACAATTGTATTTTTACTTACTTTGTTAAAATTTTTAATTTGGTTTGGCCATATCAGAGGACTCCTCTGGGCTAGCAGATGAGGGTGTGTGTTGGGAATGGGACTGATGATCTCTTCCTAAGCTCTATCCATCTTGTTAGAGGCCCATCTTGAGGAACCCAGTCCATAAGAAGCAACTTGGATGAGTTTTTCTTTGAGCAGCTACTAGAGTCCAGTTAACAAGCAACTGCTTTTCAGATGATGCATATTGAGTGCCTACTTTGGGGACCATGGAGCCTAATGGTCATTTAGTCTGACCACTTCTGTGCACCTACTAAAAATTCCAATTAACTTATCTTAATGGGTAGAAATCTAAATAATATTGACCTAATCATATGAGATCAGGAACAAAAGGCTTGCTTTTGGTCTTTCGAGGTTATGACCTATTTTGGAACTTATCACTTCAAGGCAGGGAAATATACATTCTCTAAATTGAAGAGTCCAATGAGCCTCTGGGCTTCCTTTGTATACTAGGGAAGTAGCTTGTTCAACACTCTCTCCAGAATCATTGGGTGCTCTAGCTATATATATCCACTGTATTGCCCTAAAGCAAACTGAACAGAGTGGATTCCTTGTACTTCTGGGCCCCCATAAGTTGAGGATAACTCTGCCATTGGGACCTCATCTGGTGCAGTCAACAATATGTCCTCCATGTAGCTTAGACTATTGGCCTGCTGGTGGATCTGCTTGCTCATGTCTCTTCCCCCTCCAATTCATCCTCCAGTCAACTGCTAAAATGATTTTAATAAAGTGCAGGTCTGACCATGTCACTCCCCCACTCAGTAGACTCTAGTGGCTCCTTATCATCCTCCAGAATCAAAGGCACAATTCAAAGGTTATGAAGCCTAGCTCCTCATACCTTTCCAGTCTTCCTGGGTAACCTTCCTTGCCACTTGCTCTTCAATCCAGTGGCACTGGCCCCCTGGCTGTTTCATGAACAAAATGCTGCATTTCTCAATTCTAGGAATTTTCTCTGACTGACTCCCATCCTGGAAAATTCTCCCTTCTCATCTCCACATTCAGATTTCCCTGATTTACTTTAAGTCCCAACTAAAATCCCATTTTTTACAGGAAGCTCTACCCAACCCCTTTTAATTCTAGTACCTTCTCTATCAGTGATTTCCTATTTATCCTGTAATTGGCTACTTGAATATTTTGTTTACTGTCTTCCCCCATCACATTGGAAGTCTTGGAAGGCAGGGACTGTCTTTTTTTTAAGTAATAATAAAATTGATTAACTTAAAAACCTTTTTTTTGTACAATATTAATTCCTTTTGTGATAACACTTGTTATACAATGACAATTTAATATTAAATTTTAATGCATTTTTTTAAATTTTTAAAAAAAATTTAAGCATTTAATCTATTTGTTTTTCCAACTACATGCAGTGGTAGCAGGATTGTCTTTTAACTTTATATAGGGCTTGAGTCAGTGCCTAGCATAGTAGGCACTTCTATTGATTGATTACTAATGGTGTGCATAAATGCCCTCAGACAATGAGGCTTCTCTGAGAAATCTTTACTTAACAGTGTTAAGAAAGGACATATTTAGATCCTGGGGAAGGAGGGTGAAGGTATAATATATTCATCCCTGAGCAAAACTGAGCTGCTCCTTACTAATCTAAGGTACAAGATAAAGAAAAAGACAGGGCAATGAGGTAGTACAGGAGACAGAGCACCATCCTGGAGACAGGAGAACCTGGATTCAAATCCAGCCTCAGACATTGACACTTACCAGCTGTGTGACCCTGGGCAAGTCACTTAATTCCAATTGCCTTGCAAAAAATAAAAAGAAAGAAGGAAGGAAAGGAAGGAAGAGAGAGAGAGAGAGAGAGAGAGAGAGAGAGAGAGAGAGAGAGAGAAAAAGAAAGAAAGAAAGAAAGAAAGAAAGAAAGAAAGAAAGAAAGAAAGAAAGAAAGAAAGAAAGAAAGAAAGATGAAGAAAACATTATGCAGGTTGACTTTCCCATTTCATCACACCAGGAGCAGGGCCCTGTGCTACCTGCTTTACTGCATTGACAAATTCCCAATTATCTAATGTAAATCACCAGACATCATCATCCACAGAAAGTTTTGTAAGGGAGTTGATTCAATATGATGTTTCTCTCACCTTTAATAAATGTTCAGGGACAGTTTAATTTTATTTTCCTTATTTTGCCAGTTTAGCCTTTCTATAGCTACTAACAATAAATAACTAGGGAATGCTACTCCTGAAGTTATTTTTGTCCGTGGATTCACTGGACTAATCCTTCCTAATCACAATGAGAAAACTCATCTCTGGCAGCCAAGTCATGCCAGTCTTTCCAAAAAGGCTCTACTTCCTATTTTTAACCATTCTCCACAGGAACACGAGCTCTTTCTGATCCCATCCTACTAACTAGCGCCAAAATAAAGACTGGGCCTGATTCAGGCTGGTCTGGAGCTTCAGGTTGGGAAATAGATGAAGCAAGATACTTGTTGATCATTTAACAATAAAATATTCATTTAAATATAGCCTGCAAAGGAAACATGCAAAGAGATAGCACTGATTCATTTGCATAGTTTCCCTCCCTCTCTGTTGGCCACAGTGAAATGACAGTTAAGCCTGAGGGAAAGCCAAATCTATCTTCTTCTGGGCTCTCTTTTATACTTAGATCTCCAAGAAGTTACATCAATGGTCTGAGCAAACAAGAATCATTTCAATATTTTTTTTTAAAAAGTTATTTATTTAAGGCAATGAGGTTAAGAATGACTTGCTCAAGGTCACACAGATAGGCAACTATTAAGCATCTGGTCCTCCTGACTCCAGGGCCAGTGTTCTATCCACTGTGCCACCTAGCTTTCCCCCATTTCAATACTTTTTAAGGAAAAACTATGAAGGCTTTATGGCAAATATTGGTTCTATATATTTAATGTTGGATGTGACAGGGCTGGCATTCAAACCCAGGTCTTCTGACTGCTATACATAAAATTTCTTCTATACATATTGTAAGTAGCATATTTAAGGATTTTTTAGTGTTGGAAGCAAGGAACTTTAGGAATTATCTGGTTTTAACCCCCTGATGAGGAAGCGTGCTTCAGATAGATATGTTTGAAAAGAAGTTAACACTCTGGTCATGGAAAATTTTACTTGTATTTGAGACATGTTCTTTCCTAATCCTTTATTCAGTAAATGATGCTAAATTGATAATGCTCAAAAGCAAATACATTTTGTGTACTACTGGAAACTAAAGTTCATCATGCCTCATTCTTTTAGGACATAATCTATAAATTCATTAAGGACTGGTCAAAAGAATGCAAGTTTGCACGTTCAATCTAAAATGCACAAAATATCCTTTAGTAATAAAAACAAAACAAGCAGCTAATTATCATTCTAAGTATAGTCATCAATAGATTAAATAGCTGAGATTTCAAGAAATCATTCAAGTAAAATAAAATATTGCCCTCTGAAAGAGGAATAATCTTCCTGGTTTTTAGAACTTGTTCAGATGAAGCTGAATAGCATCTACATTCCCATAAAGCACTTTTGGATAGAGCAAGAACAAAGCAAGGATTTCCAACTTTCAGAGGGATGAGAGGAAAGCAACAATTTTCTTGGCAGCACTATTTTCTCAAAGTCCATGCACACACTTCTAGCTCCCTCCTGTGTGCATCTACAGATGGTAAACATGGGTCCAAAAGGATGTGTAGGTGAGCACAAATGACAGGCCAAGAGGAAAAGTAAGAAAAGGAGAGTAAGGGAAACTAACCTTGCTTCTTGATAGAAAAGTATTCTTTGTTTTTGCTTATTCAGTATTATAAACTTGCCAAAAGAACATTGAAACTGAAGATCTAGGAGGAGAAGGGTTGGACATTAAATTCACAGATGCAAATGATTTCAATCCAAATGCTCCAATTTTTTTTAGCTTTCATGTTTTGCTTTCTAGTCTTTTTGTGTCTTTAATCTCTGCTTCACTTCTAGTTTGCTAATATTTTGATATCATTGATGAACTTTAATTTTGATCCTCTAAGTTTACCTACACACTATATTCAATATGATGGAGAGTACTTCCAACCTATAACTAGACCACAATATAATCTTTTTTTTGAAGGTGTTTCTTGCATGCCACATTAAAATATATAAGAATATATATATCTATATATATATCTATATATCTATATATATATATATATATATATATATATATATATATATATCATGTGCAAGCATAAGGCTGTGGAATAATTTATAAGATTTGCCTTTTTCATTTCTTAATCCCAAACCAACTTTTCCATTTTTTTTTGTTTTGCCAATCTATCCTCTGCCTGTCTTCACACTGAAGTTATTTAGTACTTGGTGTGGATGAGTTTGTAAGTTCATTGTAATATTTCCATACTTCCTCATTCTTTACAATGAATACTGGCATGTAAGCATCAGCAGTCCTCACGGTGGACCCCTTTGATAAGCTTCAATGCAAAAATGACCAAAGTTCCTTGGAACCATGGTGCTCATTCTTTGTTGAACAATTTAACCAACTCTTCCATCTCTTCAGAGAATGTGGGAGCCATCCTTCCATTGAGCTACAGTTCTTGTCTTCAGATTTCACTTGGGGTGAGGATGTTGCTTCAGTTTCTCTAACAGAAAGGACAGCACATTTGTAGAACATCCATCCACATTTAAACAAACTCTTCTAACTCTAATGATTAATCCTTCCTCTCTATAATTTTGCTGCCATCTTGCTGCACAGGTGCCACCCTTTTCACACATTGAGAGCCATTTTATATTTTCATTGAGAGCCATTTTAGATTTTCATTGATTTCATGGGTCACCAATGGCAAAGATTCTGACCCTGAGGCTTACAACTCCCCACTCCTTTTTATGGGTCACCTGAATTTTTTTTTTTTTTTTTTTAGGTTTTTGCAAGGCAAATGGAGTTAAGTGGCTTGCCCGAGGCCACACAGCTAGGTAATTATTAAGTGTCTGAGACCGGATTTGAACCCAGGTACTCCTGACTCCAAGGCCGGTGCTTTATCCACTACGCCACCTAGCCGCCCCCACCTGAAATTTTTAATTCTACTTTTTATTTATCCATAAAAATGTTCACCTTCAATATGAATTTTTTTGTATATTTCCCAACTTCATTATCTTGAGTTTTATTTGTTTTCATATAGAATAACAAATATTGCATTAATAAGACCAGATTACCATAGAAATATTTGCAGACAATTTACTTTTAAAGTGTTTTTACTGTACTCTTTATGATTTTATCTCTGTACTAGATAGAGTGTGACAGGTAAGTTTCATGACAAGTTTTCTTCAGATTCATTTTCCCTTTCACAGGTTTTCAATATTTTGTGAAATAATATTACTCAATTGTTGAAGGTGAAGTGACTTTAAAGCTTTTAAAGATATGTAAATTAAACAAAAATAATTCAGCATTCTGCAACAATGGTACCATCAGAGAAATGAAGAACAGAGGGCAGGTGCTAGAGTGTGTGCCAGACCTGATTCAAAAGGGAGTAGCTGGGGGCAGCTAGGTGGTACAATGGATAGAGCACCGGCCCTGGAGTCAGGAGTACCTGAGTTCAAATAGAGCCTCAGACACTTAATAATTACCTAGCTGTGTGGCCTTGGGCAAGCCACTTAAGCCCATTGCCTTTCAAAAAACCTTAAAAAAAGGGAGTAACTGGGGGCCCATTCTTGCCTCAAAGAACTCACTTGATGAAAACTCAGAGACCTGTGAAAAATGAATTGTTCAGTGTGGAAAGAGGTTGAGACAACTTTAAGATCCAGCCTCTAGGGAAATTACCACCAACGGGAAAGGAGTCAGAAAGTCAGCAACAGAACAGAAGGAAAACAGAGAAATTGTCAAAGATCTTAGGAGGAAGAAAACTCATTTAAAAAGATATCATTTAAAGACTTTGAACAAAACAAGGAAGCTATTATTAACAAAAGGGAAGCAGATTCTGGATCACATGAATGAGTATAGGTATATATGAATAAATATTGCAAGATGAAAAAAATGATAAATCAACAGCAGAGAACTCTGTGGATTCTCAAAAGAGCATGGAACCACAACAAGATGTTCCTGAGTGATTAAAGTGAAAATAAAAATTGTGAAAACAGAAACTAAAGCTGCTATAGCAGAAATAATTAGCAGAATAGAAAAAAGCTTGGATAAATGAAAGTGAACCTCACCAAAGAAATGAAAAACAATGGATTGAGAAAGTAAATTCACACAAGTAAAGAACAATCTGGATGAAAACAAATGTCCAATACATTTAAAAGAAAACATCATCTCTAAAAGACAAACATATTGATCTTGAAGAAAAGAGATTTAGGATTATAAGTCTCCCAGAAGAATACAAGTTAAAACCTGAACAGGATAATGAAGCTAGATGGTGCTATAAGAGTCAGGAAGATGTGAATTCAAATGTTTGTTAGTTTTATAACCCTGGACTAGTCACTTTACCTCTGCCTCAGTTTCCTCCATTCTAAGATGGGAATAACACCTAATTCCTAAGGTTTTTGTTAAAATCAAATAAAATAATGTTTGTAAAATATTTAGCAAATTGCTTATACATTTTTTCTTTCTTTTTTTTATTTCCAAGAATAAGAAAATTGCCCAGAAGTTCTGAAAATAATGTGCTGCTGGAAAGAATCCACAGATTACCTTCAAAAAAAAAATTCTAGCTGTGAACTCCAAGTCACATAGTACCTTAACAATTCCAAAGACAACAAATTCTGCCTCCAACCAGAAGAAAGATATCAATATAAAGATAAGGAAATTAGAATAGTACAAGACTGTTTTGCATCCATAAGAAACAAGCTTAAAAGCAAAGATATAATTAAAATAAGGAACTGGAACAATAAAAGCAGGAATTTGTAAGCATGCTATTAAAAATAGAAGAGATAAACAAGGAAGGCATATTATTTTGAAAAGAACCACAGACAGCAAACCAATATCAACATTAAGCATATATTCCCCCAAAAGAAAATGTATATCAATAGAAAATGAGGTATAATAGCTGTAGAGCAAGATAAAAGGATAACAGAAGAGCCACCTGAGTGCTGCACCAATATCTACAAAATATTAAAAAACCAGTGGGTAAGCTCTCTGATATGTGGGGCAGATCCTTGGTGGAAGAGTTTTGGAAAGGTTAGATTAGAATTGCCTCAATAAATAAAACATTTTTAAATATGCCAAGTTCTGGGAACACAGAAAAGACAAAAGACTTCTTCAAGAAATTTATAGTTGAGAAACTTAAAGTAGATGAGAAGGTATCAAAAAAGGAAGTATCCATTGGTTGGCTCTTGTCCTTTGTTATTGAAGATCAAAACAATATCACTATTTTGAAGCTGATGTGTCCAGACTAATACAGGCTTGGAATTCTCCACAATTGAATACAAATAATCCATGTAAACTCTTTTTTAAAATATTGAATATTTATTTATTCTCATTTTGTACAAATAATTTTTATAAATTAATAAAATATTCATGTTTAAGAGTAAACAAAATACCCCCTCCCCCCAAAAATATAGACTCGCTTGAGTGATAAAGGGGAGAGAAAAAAATTAAAATTAAAAAAATAATAGTAATAATTGTAGGTATGGCCAGGTGGTGCAATGGACGCAGTACTAGCCCTAGAGCCAGGAACACCTGAGCCCATATCTGGTCTCATACACCCAACAATCACCCAGCCATGTGACATGCAAGCCACCCCAGCCCCAATGCCCTGCAAAAAAACCAAAAAAAACAAAAAAAAGACCCAAAATAAAATAAAATAGTAATAATAGTAGGGGTGGCTGGGTGGCAGACAGAGCATCGGCCCTTGAGCCAGGAGCACCCCAGTCCAAATCTGGCCTCAGACACCCAACGATCACCCTGCTATGCGGCCCCAGGCAGGCCACCCAGCCTCATTTGCCCTATACCCCCCCGCCCAAAGTAATAATAATAAAAAATGTGCTTCAGTCTTTGTTCCAACACCAACAACTCTGTCATGGGTGGATCACATTCTTTATGATAAGTCCATGGCAAAAGTTACTTCCATATTTTTCCACCATTGCCATTGTTGATTGTTAACTCCCTCCTTTCATATTTCTCCACTACCAAGTACTATATTTTCTCTTTCCTTTCCTTTTTTTTAGTTTTTTTGCAAGGCAAACAGGGTTAAGTGGCTTGGCCAAGGCCACACAGCTAGGTAATTAATAAGTGTCTGAGACCAGATTTGAACCCAGGTACTCCTGACTCCAGGGCCGGTGCTTTATCCACTACGCCACCTAGCACCCCAATATGAATCTATTTGTATGAAAAGTATTTTGTAATTGTGTTCATATATATATCCCGGATTTGTCTTGGCAGATAGACTCTCAAATGGGATTTTAAATGAAATTTTTCTTTCTATCTCTTTCTGCTGAACTTTGTTGTTAATATTGGTAATATATAGAAATGCTGATGATTTATGTGGATTTATTTTATATCCTGCAACTTTGCTCAAATTGTTGTTTCAAGTAATATTTTTGTTGATTCTCTGGGATTCCCTAAGTATGTCTTTATATCATACACAAAGAATGAGAGTTTTCTTTTAATTGCCTTTCTAATTCCATCCATGTCTTTTTTCTTCTCTTATTATTAAAGCTAACATTTCTAGTACAATATTGAGCAATAATGGTGATAATCAACATCCTTGTTTCACCTCTGATCTTATTAGGACTGCTTCTAGCTTACCCCAATACATATAATGCTTGCTGGTGGTTTTAAATAAATGCTATTTATTATTTTTAAGAAAAATCCATTTATTTCTATGCTGTCTTGTGTTTTTAAGAAATGGGTGCTGTATTTTGTCCAAAGCTTTTTGAGCATCTATTGAGATAATTATGATTTCTGTTAGTTTTGTTATTGATATGGTCAAATGAGCTGATTTCCTAATATTGAACCAGTCTTGCATTCCTGTTATAAATCCTACCTGATATAAGTATCATTTTCCCATGTAGGGATGTAAACAGTTAATCTTATTGAATAACACGATTTTTTCCCCCTTTTTTCCCTTTTTCTGTGTTTCTTGAGTCTTTTATTTGAAGATCAAATTTTCTGTTCAACTCTGGTCTTTTCATCAGGAAAGTCTCTTAATTCATTGAATATTTATCTTTTCCCATGAAAGCATATGCTCAATTTTGCTGGGTAGTTGATTCTAGGTTGTAAACCAAGCATCTTTGCCCTTTGGAATATCATTTTCCAGGTCCTTCAAACCTTTAATGTTGAAGCTGCTAAGTGGCTTGCCCAAGGCCACAACACAGCTAGGTAATTATTAAGTGTCTGAGACTAATTTTGAACCCAGGTACTCCTGACTCCAGGGCCAGTGCTTTATCCACTGAGCCACCTAGCTGCCCTTGTAATTCTTGATATTTGAATTGAATCTGCCTGCAATACTTTCTTCTTGACCTGATAATTCTTGAATTTGGTTGTCAGTATTCCTTGAAGTTTTCATTTTGGGATCTCTCTTAGGAGATGATCGTGGATTTCTTTATTGTCTATTTCATCCTCTGGTTCTAGGATATCAGGGCAGTTTTCCTTGATAATTTCTTTTTCTTTTTTTTGCAAGTTAATGGGGGTTAGGTGACTCACCCAAGGTCACACAGCTAGGTAATTATTAGGTGTCTGAGGCCGGATTTGAATTCAGGTCCTCCTGACTCCAGGGCTGGTGCTCTATCCACTGTGCCACCTTACTGCCTCCTCCTTGATAATTTCTTGAAAGTTATTATCCAGGACCTTTTTAAGATCAAGGTTTTCAAGAAGTCTAATAATTCTTAAATCATCTTTCCTGGATCTGTTTTGTAAGTCAGTTGTTTTTCCAATTAGGTATTTTACATTTCCTTTTTTCATTTTGTTTGACTGATTCTTGATGTCTTACAGACTCATTAACTTCCATTTAGCCAATTCTAATTTTTAAGAAATTATTTTCTTCAGTTAGCATTTGTACCTCCTTTTTCCATTTGGCCAATACTATTTTTTTGGTGGAAATAAAACAAAAATTTATTTAAAACATTATAAGACATAGGAAGGGCTAGGGAGAGAGAGAGAGAGAGATAAAAGAACAGCCAAGTAGCCTTGGCTGGGTCATGGTCAGAGAAGACTGAATCAGGGTCCAACCCAGGTTTTTATGTCTTGCCTCTGATCCAGAGGGCAAAAGGTAAACTCCCTTCCCCTATACTGGACCCAGAATTAGGTAGAGGGTAAAGTCAATGGAGATCAGGATAAAAATTTTACATTAAACAATGGTACTTTAAGAATGGGGAGGGTCCCCCCACTCAAGATTACAATTTTTTCTGTAACAATAATAATTCTCTATTTCAGGTCAATTTACATCTCCACCCAAATTCTTTTTGTTACATTCAAGTTCTCTTCATCTTCCCCTCCATCATTCCCCCATCATTAAGGACCAGAATCTTCTGGTGCTTTCAGAGTCCATTTGGAGATGAATGTATTTCAGTGAGGTCTTCAATGAGGCAGGGTCCATGGAATGATTGACTGGCACAGCTGGTTGGCATCCTGCAGAGGCTAGTCTTGGAGTTATAACTGGGAAAGTATGGGTGGAAATAAAACAAAAATTTTATTAAAAGGGTTATAAAACATAGGAAGGGCTAGGGAGAGAGAGAGAGAGAGAGAGAGAGAGAGAGAGAGAGAGAGAGAGAGAGAGAGAGAGAGAGAGATTGAGAGAAAAGAACAGCAGCCTTGGCTGGGCCATGGTCAGAGAAGACTGACTATTTTTTAAAGAGTGATTTCCAAAAAAAAGAAAAAGAAAATTTCTTTTTCCATTTAACAGTTAAATATTTTAAGGAGTTGTTTTCTTCAGTCATTTTTTTCTGCTTCCTTTTCCAAGATGTTGACTTTCTTCTGCATATCTCTAATTTCTTTTTCCAGTTTTTCTTCTCCCTCTTATTTGATTTTAAAATTCTTTTTGAACTCTTCCAAGAGGACTTTTTGGGCTTGAGACCAAGTCACATTCCCCCTTGAGGCTTCACATTTAGACTTTTTTCTACAGTCCTCTTCTGAGTTAGTAGTTTGATCTTCTTTGTCAACATTGTGGCTTCCAATGGTCATGGGTTTTTTTTTCTATTTTTCTTCTTTTTTAACTATTTGGTAGATTTTGAAGTTGAGCTTTGTTCCCGGGGTAGAGGGGGCACTATCTGAAGCTGCTTGCTTGGAGGCCAAGAATCTGCTCTCTGACTTTCCATGCTGGGTCCTTGCAGCTTGCCTCCTGGAGTTGCCCAGCCTGGTTGAGCCTTCTGTGCTGAGGCTGGGGTCCTCACAGCTGACTTGCTAAACTGGATCCTAAGGGTCTAGGTCATTGATGCAACTTAGCCTTCTGCTGGCCTGCCCTTGCTTGGCCTCAGCCAGGCCACACCCTCCCTCCCTGCTCCCTGGTGAGACAGACCCTTCCTGAAGTCCTTCCGAGACATCTTAAGTTGAAAAATTGTTCCATTCGGATTTTTTGTGGGTTCTGTCCCTCCAGAATCCATTTAGAGGTTTGATTTAACATTGTTTCTTAGGGACAGCCTGACTTTTTTTATAACACAATAATATTCTCTCACAATCAAATACCACAACTTATTTGCCTCAATTGATGGGCATAGCCTGGATATCCAAATCTTTGCCACCACAAAAAAATAACTACTATATTTATTTTTATATAAATAGGTGCTTTCCCCTTTTCTTTGATATCTTTTGGATACAGACCTAGTGGTGGTATATCCAGATCAAAGGGTATGTACAGTTTTCTTGCCCTTTGGGTTTAGTTCCAGATTGTTCTCTAGAATAATTGAACTAATTCATTACTCCCCTAACAATGCATTAGTTTTCTATATCCCTTCCAGAAGTTGTCATTTTCCTCTTCTGTCATATTAGCCATTCTGATAGAGGTGAGGTGGTATCTCAGACTTCTTTTAATTTGTATTTCTCTAAACTTTGGTGATTCAGAACTTTTTTATGTGACTGTTGATTGCTTTGATTTAAAAATTACCTGTTCATATCATTTGAGCATTTGTTAACTGGGGAATGGCTGTCATTTTTTTTTTTATAAATTTGACTCAGTTCTCTAAATATTTGAGAAATGAGACCTTTATCAGAGAAATTTGACTGCAAATTTTTTTCTCCCATCTTCCAAACTCACCTCCTTTTTTTTTTATTATTCTTTGCTATATTTTTAGCTATATAACTGCTTTGATTTTAGTTTGTTGTTTTACTTGGATAAATGAATTTCCTCAATCTTCACTATGATCTTTTGTATTACTACTGTTGGGTGGAAAACAGCTAAACTGGCACGTATAAGCTAGGGGTTACTCTTCCCTTTTAAAGACAACCTTGGTCGAGTCTTTAAGTAAAACATGCTGTGTTTGCTTCGGTGGGATCAAAAATAACTTCTGCAATTGTGTAAATATTTGCAGAGAACCAACATCATAACTCTTTCTAAGGCAGTCAATGAAACTACTAGTTCACCTACTTTAGGTTTGACCCAAGAAGAAAATGAGACACTCATAGGTGATTCAACCATTAATAAAAACAACATAAAGGTTAACTTTGTAACATCAGAAGAAGGAAGACATTCAACATGGATAGACAGGCACTGAGGACACCTTGAAATCTTCAGCTAAGAGGTTTCTTTACTTGAATTTATCTATCCATCTTGATCCAACAGTCAAACATCAAAAAAACTCTAGAAGTTCTTTGTGGTTGCTTTGTGTTCAGGCTATTAGGAGGAAAATTCAACAGTTTGAACCTCTAGTCCCTTGAGTCAAACAAGACTTAAGGACTGGCTCAATATTTTTCATTTCTTTTTTTTTTTATTGTTTATTTTCTTTTTTTAATTTTTCAAGGCAATGGGGTTAAGTGGCTTACCCCAGGCCACATGGCTAGGTTATTATTAAGTATCTGAGGCTGGATTTGAAATCAGGTATTCCTGACTCCAAGGCCAGTGCTCTATCCACTGCACCACCTAGCTGTCCCAGCTCAAAAATTGTTTTTTTTTAGGTTTTGCAAGGCAAATGGGGTTAAGTGGCTTGCCCAAGGCCACACAGCTAGGTAATTATTAAGTGTCTGAGACCAGATTTGAACCCAGGTACTCCTGACTCCAGGGCTGGTGCTTTATCCACTGCGCCACCTAGCTGCCCCACAGCTCAATAATTTTTAAGGAAAAATTAATCCAACTTTCAAGGAAGAAAAGGATATTACAGCTACCACAACTCTTTACTCTTTTCCAGACATGGGGGACAGATAGGAGATGGAGTGCTTTTATGCTGATTGTTATCAGTTTGAATTTCAGAGGTGACATTTTCTGACCTCATCCCCAAATCCTGCAGGGATACTCTGTTGAAACCTATACATGGATGTCATATTGCCATATACATACATACATACACATAAACATGTGCTATAAAAATGCACGTATCTATATAGTGCGTGAGTCTCTAGATATATCATATATGTGCCTTGGAGTAGGGTCTAGGCCTTGGGATAGTTGATCAACTCCATATTCTTTGGGTCAGGCTCCTTGATGATATTACTAAGACCTTACTTAGTATGGTGAATGAGATATTAAGTAGTCAGTCTGACTCAGTAACAGTGTATAATTCATACTTTGGATCCAGAAGAGATAGCTCAGACGGTCAATTTGTAGGAGATATTTGAATATCAGACAAATGAATTTTGAACTAAATTCTTTAGGCAGCTAGAAGCCAGGGTAGGTAGGTTCAAGGAATATAAGCTATATATAGGAATGACATGATAAAAGAATTTTCTTTTCTACTCCATATAGTTGATATCTCCTTGTAGTCTTACTGCCTGATAAATGAATGCATAATAGCTCAAATGAAATCTAATCAGTTTAAAATCTATTCTGTTTGGGAAAAATTATTTAAAAATTTCAATTAAATTTTTTAATAAATAAGAAATTATGAGTTGGCAGACTTCAGAAAAGCCTGGAAAGATTTGCTTAAACTAATGTGGAGGGGTGGCTAGATGGTGCAGTGGATTGGAGTCAGGAGGACCTGAGTTCAAATCCATCCTCAGACACTTAATAATTGCTTATCTGTGTGACCTTGGGCAAGTGACTTAACTCTATTGTCTTCAATAAATAAAAAAATAAATAAACTCATACTGAGTGATGTGAGCAGAATCAGGAAAACATTGTAACAGTAACAGCTACATTATGTGATAATAAATTATGATGGAGTTAGCTCTTCTCAGAAGTTCAATGTTCAAGGACAATTCTAAAAGATTTGTGATTGAAAATGCCATCCACTTCTAGAGGAAAAACTATGGAGTCTGAATGCAGACCAAAACATACTATTTTCACTTCTTAAAATTGGTTTTATGTTTTTTCTTTCTTAAGTTTCTTTCCCTTTTGTTCTTCTTTCATAACATGACTAATATGGAAATATGTGTAACATGATTGTACAAATATAACCTGTGTCAGATTACTTGCTGTCATTGGGAGGGGAGAGGGAAAGGAAGGAGATAGAAAATTGTGGAGCTCAAAAGCTTAAAACAATCATTGGAAAAAAAGAAAAAGCATTAAAAATTTTAAAGTAGAGCAAATAAATGTAAAATAGAATGAAGTTAATTTTGACTACTATCAAGTTGATAGACCACAGGTGTTAATTGGACTTGGATAGAATACAAATCTCCCATATAAGTATGTGGCAATTTGGATGTTCCTATGGGTAAAATAATTTGACTAAGAGTAGAGTAACCTGTTCTTCATTTCATTATGCCATCTCTCAGTAACGTTCTTATTAACAACATCTGATCTATTTTGAACTTAACTCTGGGTTTACTACAGAACAAAACAAAGAGTATGCTTTCTCATATACAGTAAAATTATAAGCATTATATTTTATTTCAGTGGGTCTTCACAGAAGCTTTAAGATAGGTGCAGTTCTTATTCCCATTTATAGATGGGCAATGTTCCAGTGAATCACTGCTGGATTGTAAGGGACTGTTGTATGTGGGACTACTGTAAACTTTCATTACCTGGTGTACTCGAGTACCAGAGCCTTATTTTACTGGTTGATTGTAGAGTGTCACAGGAGTGGGAGTGGACCAGGGATTGGGGAGGATACTGAAGCACTTGTATTTGGTCTAATAAACGGAGATCTAGGAGATCATGGAGATCTTGGAGAACTTTCCATCCTTGTCTCCGGCCCCTTACTTGCCTGGGTAAGGATAAGCTAGCTGGCAGGGACCTAACACTTCTCGAGTAGCTAGTCTAATCAAAATTTAACACTGGGTTATTAATTTTCTTGATTTTGCACAGCACCCATCACTCAAATCCAATTCACTTGCAAATCACATTTCTGATGCCATGGTCCTCCTTGAGAACAAAGGTCAAACAACAACAACTTTACATAGTAGATGCCAACCTATATTGATAAAGGGATTTCTGTCCTCTGGGAGTTCTCTATATAAATGAAATAACAATTATAAATCATTTTCTCTATAGCAGGGTTGTTATCTACTGATGAAAAGAGTATATATATATATATATATATATATATATATATATATATATACATCAATGAAATGTTGGATTCTGGAGATATTAAAATGAATATTTTCATATAGAAAAAAATCCTTCTCTCCCTCAGGTCATTTTCTTGTTCTTTTCAGAACCCTGTTTTGTCTTTCTCACAGTTAAGAGCCCCCAACCACATAGATCATCCTTTGTGCAAAAGTATTAGTTTTATACAAAGATGGGATTATTGTTGTTCATTTATTTGTCTTCATGACCCTATTTGGGGTTTCTTGGCAAAAGATACTGAAGTGGTTTGCCATTGCCTTCTCCATTCATTTTACAGATGAGGAAACTGAGGCAAGTAGGATTAAATGACTTGCCCAGGGTCATACAGCTAGCCAGTATCTGAGGCTGGATTTGACCTAGGGAGAAGAGTTCTTGACTCCAGGCTGAGTGATCTATTCAAGTACTAGATGCTTTAAAGATAGGATACTAATTTCCATTTCATTTGCAGTAATCCATCCTGTGATACTTAACATTTTTTTGTTGTTTTTTGTTAGAAGTAATATATTTATGGAACAGAGATCCTTAAATTTCATTACTTGGTCATAAGTGGTAGATTAATGTATTATAACTATACTTTGGGTTATCTAAATTTGTATATCTATATAAAGAGAAAAGTAGGAGTGAGACAGTAAGAGAGACAAAGAGAGAGAAAGAAGAGAGCACCTAGGAGGAAGGTATTTGGAATTAGAAACTGAGATTCCATCCCAACTCTACCACTTATTCCTTAAGCAATCTTTTCCAAATCATTTAAACTTTTCTTTGTCTCACTTTTCTCATCTATTAAATGTGGGGGGTTGGACTAAATGGTTTATAACATTCCTTCCAGCTCTAACTTTATGTCCTCTATTTTTTCCCTAAATGAATTTATCTGTATTCTGTAATTTTACTATGTTTACACAGCCTCCTGATACCATCTTTTTTTTGCAGCAAATTATCGTTAAGATGCCCCAAAAACTTAACGTTACCCAACAAACTATGATATTTGTAGTCTTTTTAAGATAATTTAATAAAAAAAGTTGTGTTATTTCTATTGCTTGTAAACGGAGGAGTTGCGCTATTTTTTCTTTCCAGAGAAGGCTCATTTATTCTTACTGTCTGACATTAAGCTAGTTACATACTCATTAAAGAAGACATATTTTTAAATAACATTTGATGTATATATGTATATAAATGTATATATATATTTATATATATAAATAATCTTATATAACTTTGTCTTTGAAACACTATCAATAAATCAACGAGCATTTCTTAGTACTTATATGCCAAGGAAGGAAGGAAGGAAGCATTGTACTAAGTACTTTACAAATTTCACATATTCATAGACACCTAGTCCAAGTAAGCTCTATGGATCCTTATTTTAATTTCCACTCTCTCTCATGAGTTTCAGATCAAAAAGAAAGCTACAGTTCTCCCTTAGAATTCTTGGAGTACCCTTGAAAATATGTGGGTGATTTGCTAATGAAATTAGTTTATCAACCTTACACTGCTGTACTCACCTTCTCTCTTCTACCCCCCTCCCCCATTATCAGTTTAGAATCTTCTGCAGCAGTGATGATGTTTGTCCTTCGTTCTTGAAAAAGATTCCTACCTCAGGGAGATGATGCCGTGATGGGCATGTGAATTGGATTTAAGTGAGGGTGCCAGACACCAGTCTCAAATCAGAATGACTGGAGATAGCCCTGGATACAAGGCAATCAGAGTTAAGTATCTTGCCCAAGGTCACACAACTAGTAAATATCTGATTCAGATTTGAACTCAGATCCTCCTGACTTCAGGATTGACACTCTACTCATTGTACTATCCAGCCCTATTTGCCTCAGTTTCCTCATCCATAAAATGATCTGGGGAAGGAATGGCAGACCACTCTGCCAAGAAAATACCAAAATGAGGTCACGAAGTAGCAACAGGAATATTAGTACAGCTATAATACAAGTTTCATTCCTCAAATAGGATTTCTATTTAATTTAATTAAAACTACAACAAAATAATCATTCCTCTTTTCTTTTTTCCTTACTTTCTCCTTTTTTTCTTTTTTTAAGATTTTATTTATTTTGAGTTTTACAATTTTTCCCCTAATCTAACTTCCCTCCCCCCCACCCCCACAGAAGGCAATTTGCCAATCTTTACATTGTTTCCATGGTATACATTGATCTAAATTGACTGTGATGAGAGAGAAATCCTATCTTTAAGGAAGAAACATAAAGTATAAGAGATAGCAAGATCAGACAATAAGATATCAGTTTTTTTTCCCCCTAAATTAAAGGTAATAGTCCTTGGTCTTTTTTCAAACTCCACAGTTCTTTATCTGGATACAGGTGGTAATCTCCATCACAGACAGCCCCAAATTGTCCCTGATTGTTGCACTGATGGAGCGAGCAAGTCCATCCAGGTTGATCATCACCCCAATGTTGCTGTTAGGATGCACAGTGTTTTTCTGGTTCTGCTCATCTCACTCAGCATCGGTTCATGCAAATCCCTCCAGGCTTCCCCAAATTCCCATCCCTTCTGGTTTCTATTTTTTTTAAATTTATTTTTATTAAAGATATTATTTGAGTTTTACAATTCCCCCCCCATCTTACTTCCTTCCCCCACCCCAACTGAAAGCAATCTGACAATCTTTACTTTGTTTCCATGTTGTACATTGATGCAAACTGAGTGTGATGAAAGAGAAATCATATCCTTAAGGAAGAGACAAAAAGTTTTTTTTTAGGTTTTTGCAAGGCAAATGGGGTTAAGTAGCTTGTCCAAGACCACACAGCTAGGTAATTATTAAGTGTCTGAGACCGGATTTGAACTAAGGTACTCCTGATTCCAGGGCTGGTACTCTATCCACTGAGCCACCTAGCCACCCCAAGACAAAAAGTTTTAAGAAATAACAAGATCCGGCAATAAGATATCTGTTTTTTTTTTTTAATTAGAGGGAATAGTCCTTGAACTTTGTTCAAACTCCACGGCTCTTTATCTGGTTACAGATGGCACTCTCCTTTGCAGACAGCCCAAAATTGTTCCTACTTGTTGCACTGATGGAATGAGCGAGCCCTTCAAAGTTGAACATCACTCCCATGTTGCTATTAGGGTATACAGTGCTTTTCTGGTTCTGCTCATCTCACTCAGCATCAGCTCATGCAAATCCCTCCAGGCTTCCCTGAATTCCCATCCCTCCTGGTTTCTAATAGAACAATAGTAGTTCCATGACATACATATACCACAGTTTGTCAAGCCATTCCCCAATTGAAGGACATTTACTTGAATTCCAATTCTTTGCCACCACGAACAGGGCTGCTATAAATATTTTTGTACAAATGATGTTTTTACCCTTTTTCATCATCTCTTCAGGGTATAGAGACCCAGTAGTGGTATTGCTGGGTCAAAGGGTATGCTCATTTTTGTTGCCCTTTGAGCATAGTTCCAAATTTCTCTTCAGAAAGGTTGGATGATCTCTGATAAAACTCATAAGCTAAGGACTCTAACTAAATTTTCGAGAGACAGAACCCACAAAGGGATCCATTGAGGCAGTTCTCCTATTCAAGGTAACCTGGAAAAGAGCAGAAAGGCTCTGCTCCCTGGGTCAGAGGGGTGGCCTGCCCAGAGGGATGGCCCGCCAGAGCGAAAGAACTTCAGCCTCCAGGAGGCAGCCCCAGGGCACTGGGAGCCGTGGCTCACAGCAGCAGGGGAGTCTCCTGAGCTGCACCCCGGGGAGCACAAAGCACAAAGTGGGGGAACAGCGGGGGACCTCTGCCAGAGCAAGCATGTGGAGGGAGCCCAGCCCTCAGGGCACACAGCAGCAGCCCAGAAGCAGGCGGAGCAGGTAAGCAGGAGCCCCCAGGGCATGAGCCCATTGAGCTGAGGGAGGGGAGTGAAGAAAGACTGCAGAGCTCTGTCCTCTGCCCCTGGAACAGGACTCTGGGGCTCTGACCACATTCAGATCCTGATCTCAGTCTAGGCCCCCCGCATAGAACAACAGGGCCCCCCCCACCTCGGCCCCATGGCAGAGGGGGGTACTTATGGTCATTCACAGACCAGGAGGGAGGACAGAGCCTCACACACTCAGACCCTTGTGGGAGTGTCCCAAAAGCTCAGGAAGCACCCCAAAACCAGGTCCAGGCTGGGAAAATGAGCAAGCAGAGAAATAAGAGGAAGATTATTGAGAAATATTTTGCAAATGAGACCAAGAAGGATCAAAATACTCAGTCTGAAGATGAGGAAGCACAAGCTCCTGCATCTAAAGACTCCAAGAAAAACAGAAATTGGGCTCAGGCTATGACAAAGCTCAAAAAAGACTTTGAAAATCAAATGAGGGAGTTGGAGGAAAAACTGGGAAAAGAAAGGAGAGAGATGCAGGAAAAATGTGAAAATGAAGTCAGCAGCTTAGTCAAGGAAATCCAAAAACATGCTGAAGAAAATAGCATGCTAAAAACCAGCTTAGGTCAAATGGATAAAACAGTTCAAAAAGTTATTGAGGAGAAGAATGGCTTAAAAAGCAAAATTGGCCAGATGGAAAAAGAGATAAGCAAACTCTCTGAGGAGAACAAATCCTTCAGACAAAGAATAGAATTCAGGGAGATTGATGAATTTACCATAAATCAGGAATCAATACTTCAAAACCAAAGAAATGAAAAATTAGAAGAAAATGTGAAATATCTCATTGACAAAACAACTGATATGGAAAGCAGACTTAGGAAAGATAATTTAAAAATTATTGGAATACCTGAAAGTCATGATCAGGAAAAGAGCCTTGACATCATTTTCAAAGAATTACTACAGGAAAATTGCCCTGATATCCTGGAAGCAGAGGGCAAAATAGAAATGGAGAGAATCTACCAATCCCCTAGAGAAAGAGATCCCAAAACACCAACCCCTAGGAATATCATAGCCAAGTTCCAGAACTCCCAAATCAAAGAGAAAATATTACAAGCAGCCAGAAGGACACAGTTCAAATATCGTGGAGCTGCAGTCAGGATCACACAGGACTTAGCAGCAACTACATTGGAAGCTCATAGGGCTTGGAATACAATATACCAGAAGGCAAAAGAGCTTAGAATGCAGCCAAGAATGAACTACCCAGCAAGGCTGAATGTCCTCTTCCAGGGGAAAAAGATGGACTTTCAATGAACCAGGGGAATTTCAAATGTCCCTTTTGGAATGGCCAGAGCTGAACAGAAGGTTTGATCTTCAGATATAGGACTCAGGTGAAGCATGAAGATTGGAGGAGAGGGAGGAAATATGAGGGACTTAATGATGATGAACTGCATGTATTCCTGCATAGAAAAATGACACTGATAATACTTATATGAACGTTCTCAGTTAATAGAGCAGGTAGAGGGAGCTTTTATAGTTGAAGCACAGGAGAAAGCTGAATTTGAATATAAAATATGGTGTAAAAATGGAGTCAACAGAAAAAAAAGGGAAATGTAATGGGAGAAAGAAAAAGGAGAGGGGAATAGGCCAAGATATTTCATATAATAAGATTTTTTTTATTACAATGAGCTATTACAATGATATGGAAGGGGGAGGCAAGGGGGAATGAGGGAACCTTTGCTCTCATCAGAGGTGGCTAGGAGAGGAAACAGCATATATACTCAGTGGGGTATAGTCATCTGGAGTAAGGAGGGGGGGAGCAGGGGGGGATGTGAATAAAGGAGGAGAGGATGGACCATGGGGGGAGAGTGGTCAGATATAACACATTTTCTTTTTTACTTCTTGCAAGGGGCTGGGATTGGAAGGCCTGCCCAGGACCATGGGGCCAGGTGGATTCTGGGTCTAAGGGATGGTATGGGGGCTCAGGGCTTCTTGGCCCCAAGACCAGGGATCTGTCTGCTGCACCACTCAGTGACCCTACAGCAGAGTCAGAGTGCAAGGAGAGAGAAAATATAGTACATGGTAGTGGAGAAATAAGAAAGGAAGGAGTTGCGATCAGCAATGGCAACGCTGGAAAAATATGGAAGTAACTTTTGCAATGGACTTACCATAAAGAATGCGATCTACCCATGACAGAGTTGTTGGTGTTGGAACAAAGACTGAAGCACATTTTTTATTATTATTATTATTTGGGGGAGGGTGCAGGGCAAATGGGGCTGGGTGGCCTGCCTAGGGCCACATAGCAGGGTGATCTTTGGGTGTCTGAGGCCGGATTTGGACCCGGGTGCTACTGGCTCAAGGGCCAGTGCTGTGTCTGCCACCCAGCCACCCCTACTATTATTACTATTTTATTTATTTTGGGTCTTTTTTTTTCTTCTTTTTGGTTTTTGCAGGGCAGTGGGGATCAGGTGGCTTGCATGTCACATGGTTGCGTGATTGTTGGGTCCACACGGCTTGATGTGGGCTCGGGTGCTCGTGGCTCCAGGGCTGGTGCTTCGTCCATTTTACCACCTGGCCATACCTACAATTATTACTATTATTTTTTTTATTTTAATTTTTTTCTCTCCCCTTTACTTTTTTTCCCAAGCAAGTCTATCTATATTCATGGGGGAGAGGGGTATTTTGTTTACTTGTAAACAAGAATATGTTATTAATGTAAAAAAAATGTGTACAAAATGAGAATAAAAATAAATTTTAAAAAAACTTGGGAAAAATTCTGTGAATGTGGATTAAGATGAATTCAGGAACTCTCACTGAATAAGTTCCTCCATCGTGTTACTAATCACTTATTTGCTGTAAATGGTTTGTTTAATTTTTCTATACCTTCTTCTTGTCATCCACAAAGAAGGCCTGATTAAATTGAACTCTTGGAATCCCCCCAAAAAATTATAAAGGGAAAGGAGCTAGACCTCTTATTTCCTTACTATAGACAATTTCAGAGGGGGAAATGTCACCTACCAAGATGATTTGATACTTTCTTTGCCACCTGTAGTCTTGGGGAGTCTAGAAAGGTTAAGTAAAGAGGTTAAATGTCTGAATAATATGGAATGCTATTGTATTATAAGAAACCATAAATGATTGGACTCTAGAGAAGCATGGGATGAATTACAGGATCTGATGGTGAGTGGAGGGAGTAGAACCAAGAGAACACTGTACACATTAATAACAACATTGTGAGATGATCAGTCTTGTTGGTTATAGCTGCTCTGAGCAGTTCAGAGACCTAGGACAATCCTATTAGACTAGCTCTGGACAATGCTATCCCCATCCAGAGGAAGAAAAACAAAATAAAATAAAATAAAACAAAAAATCTTTCAAAATCTGATAAACACTACATTCACTTTAAAAAAAAATCTCTTGTATATTTCTTTCCCTTAATCCTAATTCCTCATACCAAAAAATGACTAATCTGTAAACATATTTAACATAAATGTATATGTACAATATTAACCTGACTGCTGCTGAGGGGAGGGGGTGGGAAGGAGGGTAGAAGGAAATTTTATAACCTAAAAATATAAAAATATACATACATATATATATATATATACATATATATATATGTATATATGGATGAATGTTGAAAAACTTTAATAACATGTATTTTGAAAAATAAAATATCAATTAAAAAATAAAAGAAGCTAAGGTTCACCCATCAAAAAAAAATAAACAAAAGAAAGGTTGGATGAGTTCACAGCTCCACCAACAGCGTAATAGTGTCCCAGATTTCCCACAACCATTCCAACAATGATCATTACCCTTTTTGGTCATATTGGCCAGTCTGAGAGGTGTGAAGTAGTACCTCAGAGAAGTTTTAATTTGCATTTCTCTAATAATTAATGATTTAGAGCATTTTTTTCATATGGCTATGGATTGCTTTGATGTCCTCATCTGTAAATTGCCTTTGCATATCCTTTGACCATTTGTCAGTTGGGGAATGGCTTTTTGTCTTAAAAATATGACTCAGTTCTCTGTATATTTTACAAATGAATCCTTTGTCAGAATCATTAGTTGTAAAGATTGTTTCCCAATTTACTACATTTCTTTTGATCTTGGTTACAGTGGCTTTATCTGTACAAAAGCTTTTTAATTTAATGTAATTCAAAACATCTAATTGGTTTTTGGTGATGTTCTCCAACTCTTCCTTACTCATAAACTGCTCCCCTTTCCATAGATCTGACAGGTAAACTAGTCCTTGATCTTCTAATTTGCTTATAGTATTGTTTTTTATGTCTATGTCCTGTAACCATTTGGATCTTATCTTGGTAAAGGGTGTTAGGTGTTGGTCTAATCTAAGTTTCTTCCATACTAACTTCCAATTTTCCCAGCAGTTTTTATCAAAGAGAGAGTTTTTATCCCAATAGCTGGACTCTTTGGGTTTATCAAACAGCAGATTACTATAATTGTCTCCTGCTTTTGCACCTAGTCTATTCCACTGGTCCACCACTCTATTTCTTAGCCAATACCAAACAGTTTTGATGACTGATGCTTTATAATATAATTTTAGATCAGGTAGGGCTAAGCCACCTTCTTTTGCACTTTTTTCCCATTAATTTCCTGGAAATTCTTGACTTTTTATTTCTCCATATGAATTTATTTACAATTTTTTTTCTAACCCATTAAAGTAATTTTTTGGAATTTTGATTGGTAGGGAAGTAAACAGGTGGTTTAGTTTTGGTAAAATTGTCATTTTTATTATATTAGCTCTACCTATCCATGAGCAATTGATATTTGCCCAGTTATTTAAATCTGATTTAATTTGTGTGAGAAGTGTTTTATAATTGTTTTCAAAAAGTTTCTGAGTCTGTCTTGGCAAATAGACTTCCAGGTATTTTATATTGTCTGAGGATACTTTGAATGGGATTTCTCTTTCTAGCTCTTCCTGCTGTATCTTGCTAGACACATATAAAAAAGTTGAGGATTTATGAGGGTTTATTTTATAACCGGCAACTTTGCTAAAATTACTAATTGTTTCCAGTAGTTTTTTGGATGATTTCTTGGGATTCTCTAGGAAGACCATCATGTCACCTGCAAAGAGTGAGTTTTATCTCTTCCTTCCCAATTCTAATTCCTTCAATTTCTTTTTCTTCTCTAATTGCTGAAGCTAACATTTCTAATACAATATTGAATAGTAGTGGTGATAATGGGCACCCTTGTTTCACCCCTGATCTTATTAGGAATGCCTCTAGCCTCTCCCCATTGAATATAATGCTTGTTGATGGTTTCAGATAGATACTGCTAATTATTCTAAGGAACAGTCCATTTAGTCCTACACTCTCTAGTGTTTTTAGTAGGAATGGATGCTGTATTTTGTCAAAAGCTTTTTCAGCATTTGTTGATATGGTCATATAATTTCTGATAGGTTTGTTGTTGATATAATTGATTATAATAACATTTTCCCTAATATTGAACCAACCCTGCATTCCTGGGATAAATCCTACTTGGTCATAATGCATTATCCTAGTGATAACTTGTTGTAATAATTTTGCTAAGATTTTATTTAAGATTTTTGCATCTATATTCATCAGGGAGATAGGTCTACAATTTTCTTTCTGTGTTTTAACTCCTCCTGTTTTAGGTAACAGCACCATATTGGTTTCATAGAAAGAGTTAGGCAGAGTTCCATCTTTCCCTATTTTTCCAAAGAGTTTGTATAGAATTGGAACCAATTGTTCCTCAAATGTTTGGCAGAATTCAGTTATGAATCCATCAGGCCCTGGAGATTTTTTTCTTAGGGAGTTCAATAATGGCTTGTTGAATTTCTTTTTCTGAGATAGGGTTAGGATTGTTTAGGTATTTAATCTCTTCTTCATTTAACCTGGGCAATTTATATTTTTATAAATATTCATCCATTTTACTTAGATTATCAAAATTACTGGCATAGAGTTGGGCAAAATAATTTCAAATTATTACTTTAATTTCCTCCTCATTGGTGGTGAGTTCACCTTTTTCATTTATGATACTAGCAATTTGGTTTTCTTCTTTCTTTTTTTAATCAAGTTGACCAGAAGTTTATCAATTTTATTGTTTTTTTCATAATACCAACTTTTGGTTATTTATTAATTCAATATATTTTTTTTGCTTTCGATTTTATTCATTTCTCCTTTAATTTTTAGAATTTCTAATTTGGTATCTAATTGGGGATTTTTGATTTGTTCTTTCTCTCATTTTTTTAGTTGTATGTTTAGTTCATTTATTTCCTCTTTCTCCAATTTTTTCATGTAAGCATTTAAAGCTATAATATATCCCCTGAGAGTTGCTTTGAATGAATCCCATAGGTTTTGGTACGTTGTTTCATTATTATCATTATCTAGCATAAAACGGTTAATTCTTTCTATAATTTATTTTTTCGTCCACTCATTCTTTAAAATAAGGTTATTCAATTTCCACTTTTTTCTGGGCCTATATCTCCTTGGCCCAATATTGCATGTAACTTTTATTGCATTGTGATCTGAGAAAGATGTATTCACTATTTCTGCCTTTCTGCAGTTGATCATTAGGTTTTTTGTCCTAGTACATGGTCAATTTTTTGTATAAGTTCCATGTACTGCAGAGAAAAAAAGATATTCCTTTCTATCCCCATTCAATTTCCTCTATAAGTCTACCATATCTAGTTTTTCTAACAGTCTATTTACCTCCTTAGCTTCTTTCTTGTTTATTTTATGATTCGATTTATCTAGATCTGAGAGCAGGAGGTTGAGGTCTCCCACTAGCAGTTTTTGCTGTCTATGTCTTCCTGTAGTTCTTTCAGCTTCTCCTCTAAGAATCTGGATGCTGTCCACTGGCTGCATATATATTCAGTATTGAAATAAGTTTATTGTCTATGGTACCTTTTAGGAGGATAAAGTTTCTTTATCTCTTTTAATGCTATCTATTTTTGCTGCTGCTTTGTCTGAGATAAGGATTGCTACCCCTGCTTTTTTTTATGATTTTGCAAGGCAAATGGAGTTAAGTGGCTTGCCCAAAGCCACACAGCTAGGTAATTATTAAGTGTGTGATTCCGGATTTGAACCCAGGTACTCCTGACTCCAGGGCTGGTGCTTTATCCACTGAGCCACCTACCCACCCCTGCCCCTGCTTTTTTTTACTTGAGCTGAAGCAAAATATATTTTGCTCCAACCTTTTACCTTTACTCTCTTTGTATCTCTCTGCTTCAAATGAGTTTCTTGTAAGCAGCATATTGTAGGATTCTGGCTTTTAATCCACTCCGCTATATGCTTATGTTTTAAGGAAGAGTTCATGCCATTCACATTCAAAGTTATGATTACTAATTCTTTATTGCCCTTCATGCTATCTTCCTTCTGTTTGTATTTTTCCCCCTTCACCCCCTTATCCATATTCCCAATGTTTTGTTTCTGAATACCACCCCCTTCAGTGTGTTTGCCCTCCTATATCACCCCTACCCCTTCCCTTTCTTATATATCACCCCTCCCCTCTCTTTCCTCTTTCCCTTTTTCCCTTTTCCCTTCCCTTCCTTTTGTTAGTTCCCCCTTTTCCCCGCTCCCACTCCCTTTCTCCACCCCCTCTCCCCTTTTAATACTTGAAAGGTTATATGTTTTTATAAGTTAGTTAAGTATTGTAGGTTGACTTTAAGCCAAGTCTGATGAGAAGAAGATTCAGGTGTTTCTCCTCTCCTCCCTTCTTCCCCTTTATTACCATAGGTATTTTGTACCTCTTAGTGTAATGAGATTTACCCCATTCAATCCCCTCCCTCCTCCCATCTCTTTCCTGTCCCCCTTTTTAAGGAGGTAGTGTTTTTTAGATCATTCTATCTGAGTCATAGAAAATTCTGAGGATCTGTCACTTCTACCTAAGTACATTCTATCTAACAGAGTTAAATTTTTGAGAGTTATTAGAGTCTTTCTCCCAAGTGGGGTTAAAGCCAGTTACATTCCATTAGATAGCAGTCTCATGGATAGATCATGAATGTCCATCATTTCTAGTTAGGTATATTCTCTCTGTTAGAGTTACAGTTCTCAAGATTCATCAGAATCTTTTTCCCCATGCTGGGATATAGCTGTTTTCAACTTATTGCATAGCAGTTTTTTTCCTTTTACCACCCTCCCCTTTTTTTTTTATACCTTCATCATGTGTCTCTTGAACCTCCTGTTTGATGTCCAAATTTTCTATTTAGCTCTGGTCTTTTCATCAGGAATTTTTGGAATTCTTCCATTTCATTAAATGTCCATCTTTTTCCTTGGAAGTGGAGGATCAGCTTTGCGGGATAGTGTATTCTTGGCTGCATTCCAAGCTCCCTTGCACTCTTTGAAATATCTTGTTCCAGGCCCTTCAATCCCTTAATGTTGATGCAGCCAGATCCTGTGTAATCCTTACTGTGGCTCCTTGATATTTAAATTGTTTCTTCCTGGCTGCTTGCAGGATTTTCTCTTTTATCTGATAGTTCTGGAATTTGGCCACAACATTCCTTGGTGTTTTCATTTTAGGATCTTTTTCTGGAGGGGAAAGATGTATTCTTTCAATAACTTCTTTTTCCTCTGGTTCCATGATATCAGGGCAGTTTTCCATCACTAGATCCTTGTAATATTATGTCCAGGCTTTTTTTCTCTTCAATGTTTTCAGGAAGTCCAATAATTTTCAGGTTGCCCCTCCTCGATCTATTTTCAAGGTCAGTGGTTTTGCTGATGAGGTATATTACATTTTCTTCTATTTTTTTCTATTTTTTGATTTTGTTTAAGTGGCTCTTGCTGTCTCATGGAGTCATTAGTTTCTGCAGACTTCATTCTTTTCTTTTTTTAGGGAGGAGTTTTTTTCATTAACCTTTTGCAACTCCTTTTCCAATTGGTCAATTCTACTTTTGAAAGAGCTTTCCATTTGACCAATTGAGGTTTTGAGAGAATTATTTTCTTTTTGTATTTGCCCAATTGAGGATCTGAGAGAATTATTCTCATTTTGTATTTTTCAATTGAGGATCTGAGAGATTTATTCTCCTTTTGCATTTGTCCAATTGTATTTTCTAAGGATTTGTTTTCTTGTTGCAAGGTATTAATTGTCTCTCCCAAATTTTCCAGTTGATTTTTAATCTCCTTCCTTATTTCTTCAAGGAAGTCTTTCTGTGCTGAAAGACCAGATCATATTCTCCTCAAAGGTTCTAGGTCTTTCTGAGTTAGGGTCTTTTCCTTCCAAGAATTTTTCTATGGCTCCACCTTTCTGCTGACCCTTCTTCATTTTGCTAAGACCTTGAGTTGGGGAGGGGCTGGTTCACAGGGGCTTGGGATCACTAGAAGCTTTACTCACTGAATGCAATTTCTCTGGCTGGCCAGTAGGAGGTGCTGGTTGATTTCTCTGGAGTGTCTGTGACCTTGATTGAGGCCTTCTCCCTTTGTGTTGGAGGAGTTGGAGCTATTGAATTCTTTTGCCTTCAATCTATGGTGGGCTTTACTCTGGGGTGCGGTCTTTCCTCTCCCTATTGTCAGCTGGTCTGGTTCTTCTGCTCACACACACCTGTGCCTGAGGCAGAAGTTGTCTGCAATTGTTCTGGTAAGAGGCCTCAGCTGTAATGGAGGTGTGGAATCAAAGGTCCTCAGACCAGAGGAGCCCAGGGATGGTGTCCGCAGCTCTCCTGCACTGGAACTCTCTCCCCAGCTCTGTTGGCAAGCTCCAGAGGGACAGTACCAACACCAGTGCCTCTGCTCCCTAGTTGCCTCAAGCCCCTGCCATCTAGCCCCACTGCTGATCCAGCAGGTCTGGCTCTTGGGCCCTCAGACTCCCAGCTCCAATTCAACTGCTAATCCTGGTTGATCCAGGGCTGATCCTCCCTCTGAGCCCAGACTCACCCACCTGAATTTGGCCAATGCAGCTTCCGGAGACAAATCCTGAGGGAGATGTTCTTTCTCCTGGCTTTTCTTTCTGGGTTTTGTGGGTCAGATTTCTGTTAAGAGGTTTGTTTCATATGATAGATGGGGAAAGATCAGGAGACTTTAGAACTGTACCTGTCTTCTCTCTGCCATCTTGGCCGGAAGGCCCCCCTGGTTTCCAATAGAACAATAGTGTTCCATGACATACATATACCACAGTTTACTAAGCCATTCCCCAACTGAAGGACATTTACTTGATTTCCAATTCTTTGCCACCACAAACAGGACTGCTATAAATATTTTTGTACAAGTGATGTTTTTACCCTTTTTCATCATCTCTTCATGATATAGACCCAGTAGTGGTATTGCTGCATCAAAGGGTATGCTCATTTTTGTTACCCTTTGGGTGCCTTACTTTCCTCTTCCAAGACAAAATAAAACAAAACTCAATTATTCAATTCTTAGGCTTTTCTGAGTGTCTTTTTTTTTTTCTAGTGCAATTGCTCATATTCTTATCTAGGCATGTCTCTCTCATTCTGAACTTGTCCAGGTGATTCTTTTAAAACCAAAGGGCTCTAAATATCATCTAATTAAATTCTATTCTACTAGATTCTGTTCACTGCTACAACTTTTTGAGATATTTTTGGATGAGAGATGTTAGCATAGAAAAGGAAAAAAAAGTAATCACAAGATCTAGTTCTGAAAGACTTGTGATATTTACCATATTGTGCAACTATGCAAATACTGTGGATAATAATCTTTGTATTACCTATGGTATGGAAGTTGATGTGATGACCAAATGAGATAAAGTATCCCCCAAAATTCTTCACAATCCATAATCCTGAAGCTATCATCCAGTATATTAATCAATTACCTATTTTCTTGCTCTTCTTTGTTATTTTTTTTTTTAGGTTTTTGCAAGGCAAATGGGGTTAAGTGACTTGCCCAAGGCCACACAGCTAGGTAAATTATTAAGTGTCTCAGGCTGGATTTGAACTCAGGTACTCCTGACTCCAGTACCCAGAGAACTATCCACTGCACCACCTAGCTGCCGCTTCTTTGTTTTTTAAAAATATGTTAGTTTGCAATTTCCCTTTTTGTATGTACTTTCCCTCCCTCAAAACAGCTCCCTATTTTCTTCCTTACTGGAATAATTATTTGGCTTTTCATCACTGAACTTTTATTTTTAATAGTTTCTCACTCCTCATTTAAGAATCAAAATGTTGAAAGAATATGACCAAATGCAAACAGCCAGTTAGTGGCCAAACTGAAATTAGAACCAAGATATCCCAACTCAGTGCTCGGGTCTACTTCTTGATCTCCTATATCTCCTCCAACTCATATTCCCTGACCATGTCCTGTCTCTCTTGGGGAATAAGGATCAAGGTATTCTGTTCTTGTCCCAGTATCAGTGACACTAGTGAGAATTAACTCTTTGGTAGATGAAAGATAAACCCAAAGACACAAATGTGAAAAAAAGTCATATAAGTAAGGTTTTGCCATAGTAGATCAGGCTGCTTGTTTGTTTGTTTTTTTAAATTCAATTTTATTCTCATTTCCATTTTCTCTCATTCCCTCCACTTCCTTCCTCATCCCTTAAGAAAGCAAGAAATACAATGTCCATTATACAGATGAGGTCATGTGAAACATAATTCTGCCTTAGCCTTGTTAAGTCAGTAGAGTATACCTGCCTAGGTTATTTTCTCTACTATGCAATGACTACTGTCATTGAGCCCCTTCTAGTTTCCTTTTAATTGAGAAGTGAAAACCATTGCTGATGATCATATCACCTTTCTACACACAAGGGAGACTATCAAATTGTTTCATAAAACTTTTAAAGTATCAAAAATCAAGTATGAACACTACATCCAGAGTCTCCAAATAACTGGTGAGTAGTGATGTTTTAGATGTTTAGAGATATTAAAGACCAACTCCCTAGATAGAAAAAAATAGCCTCAGTAAAGCCCAAGAATTAAATGATTGGGTTTTTAAAATTTTGTTCTGGAGGAAGAAAATAAAGAAATGAAAAAAGAACCTAGTCATTTTATGGTAGTTTTAATTACATTGATTAGAAATTCTATGTGAGGAACAAAACTTGGAAAAAATTTGATGGAGACTTGATAATTTACAGGAAAAGGAAAAATATTCCTTTGATATTTTCATTTGTTATAGATAAATCATTTACACAGTTTATTCTCACTGAGAATATCATCCCTTATTGGGCACCTCTTGGGCTGGTTGCTAAGAAGAATGTGGCATGCCTCGAGTGTGTGTTGAGGCAGGCTACTGGTGTGTTAGCAGTGATACTACCATCAGGGGTTTACATGGGATTTAATTTTCTTGAGGAGATGTAGATGTGAATATCCAATCTGAAACAGAAGGGCAATGACAATTTAACTGTCAATATTTGGCTGGGGCCGAGGGGAATATTTTGACCAAGAATCTTATAATGATGTAAAGAAATTTAGAAAAAAAATTGAGAAACAGTAGCAGTATATCTTAGATAGTAAAGGAGGAAGAAAAAATTGCCATTCCTTTTTTAAGCTGTTCATACCTCTAATAAGATCCAAGAGATAATAAAGGGAGAGGAGGAAAAGAAGTGAAGGGAGAGAAAATATAGAGAAAAGAAGAACAGGAAGGGAGGAAGAAAAAGAGGAAGGGAGAGAGAAAGCAGAGGGGAAAAAAGGGACAGAGGGAGGAAGGATAGGAAGGAAAGAGAAAGAAAGGGAAGGTGGAAAGGAAGAGGAGAGAGGGAGGGAAGGATGAAAGAAGGAAAAGAGTAAAAGAGATGGGGAGGGAAGAAAAGGCGAGAATGAGAGAGAAAGGGAGGACAATAAAGAAGAAAAATGATATCTGTGCTTATTTCAGGTTTTGAATACCTCTAGTATGATTTAAGAGAGGCAGTATGGTAAAATGGATAGAGAATTGGCTTCAAAGTCAAGCAGCCCTGTGCCCAAATCCTGCCTCTAACACATTCTATCTGTGTCACCCTGGACAAGTCACTTAATCTCTAAGGCAAAGGAACTGGCCAACATTGGTCAAGGGAGTTTCTTCTTCATCTGGAGCTTCCTCTACCAATAAAATCATAATATACACTGTCAGATATAGTCACTATTTTGAGTGTTTTTGTGTAATCAGTTTTCCTTGTCAGGCTTCTCTAAATCAACACAAATACATTTATTGCAGTGTGTTTGCAGTTTATCTTATGATCCCTTTTTTGTTCCTCTCCTGGGAAACATAGGAAGAGAGCTTCTTGCCACATATTGAGTTAAAGGAAGTTAGAGACAGACAGTTATAGAGACACACAGAGACAGAGAATCAGCCAGAAGTAAGAGTGATAGAGAAATACAGAGAAAAAGACAAAGTCAACTAGAGGGTGTAGTCTCTTCTTTTTAAAGTTAACTGTGAGTTGTTCCTGGCTTAGTGATAGATTCATTGGGATGCTTCTTTGATCACAGCAACTCCCCTCAGCCTTCATGGGGAGGGGGAGATGAAAGGATCACCTAAAGTTTATTGCATCATCTCAAAGGAATACATTTTCCAGCACAGAATCACATGCTTTCCTGAAAGTATCCAAGGACCAAGTTCAGTTCTCCAATCCAAACTCTGTTTCCTGAGGATAAGAAAGGCATGGATTTTTCATAGGTATTTAGAAGAAAGACTGAGACAGAGAAAGAGAGGGAAAGAGAGAGAGAGAGAGAGAGAGAGAGAGAGAGAGAGAGAGAGAGAGAGACACAGAGAGACAGACACAGAGAGACAGAGAGAGACAGAGATAGAGAGATGAGAGAGACAGACAGAGACAGACAGAGACAGAGAGAAAGAGATGAACAGAGAGAGACAGAGAGACAGAGACAGAGAAGAGAACCCAAATATAGGGGTTAGTGTAGGTAGAGAGCTACTTTTTTCCTTAAAGACTAGAACAAAGAAGGACAAAAAGGTGGGATGGCAGAAATGAAGCAGTTTGCAAGATGCAGCCTCTATTTTTTCAGTCAAGTATGAAAGAAAATCATGTGATTTTAGAGAGAGAGAGGTATGTGGTAGACAGTAGTAGTGCGATCACAAGGGAAAAGGAAAAGGTTATAGTTACTGGGAAGAATGTGCCAATGAAACCTTGCTTTCCTGTGATGAAGGTCCCATTAAAGTTAAAGGCCCTCAAAAATGTTAAGCAATATAGACTATATGAATGAGAGAGAAGACAAAATAAAAAATGGATAATTCTGATTATTTTAAATTTTTTAAAAAAGCTTTATACATAGATAATCAATGCAAGCAAGATTAGAAGGAAAGCAGAAAGCTGGGAAACAATTTTATAGGCAGTATTTCTGATAAAGGTCTCATTTCTCAAATATATAGAGAACTGAACCAACTGTATAAGCATATAAGTTATTCTTCAACTGATAAATGATCAAAGATGAACAGTCAATTTTCAGATGAAGATATCAAAGCTATCTATCTATAGTCAGATAAAAATGTCTGAATCACTATTGATTAGAAAAATGCAAATTAAAACAACTGATGCTGTTTTTACCTCACACCTCTCAGATTGACTATTTTGATAGAATGGGAAAAATAAGAAATGATGGAGGTGATGTGGGAAAATTGGGACACAAATGTTGGTGGAGTAGTGAACTGATCCAACCATTCTGGAGAGCAATTTGGAACTATGTCTAAAGGGCTGGCTACAAAACTGTGCACACCTTTCAATCCAGTAATGTCACCATTAGTTCTGTATCCCAAAGAGATCAGAATAAAGGGAAAAGGATCCACATGTACAATAGCAGTTCTTTGTGGTGGCCAAGAATTGGAATATGAGCAAATTTCCATCAATTAAGGAATAGCTAAACAAGTTGAGGTATATGAATGCAATGGAATACTAATATGCTATAAGAAATGAAGAGCAGGCATATTTCAGAAAAATTTGGAAAAATCTATATAAACTGATGCAAAGTACAGTAAACAGAACCAGGAGAAGTAATTGCAATGTTATCCAAAGATCAACTTTGAATAACTTAGCTATTCCCAACAATTCCAAGCAATTCCAAAAGTCATATGAGGAAAATTGCACATCCAGAGAAAGATTTGATGTTGTCTGAACACATACTGAAGTTTACTATTTTCACTTTATTTTTTCATGGTTTTTTTTCTTTTGGTCAGTTTCTTATTTCACAATAAGACTAATATGGAAATATGTTTTATATGATTTCAGGTATATAATTTAAATCAAATTGCTTACTGTCTAGAGGCAGGGAAAAGTGAAGGAGGAAGAGATTTTGGAACTCAAAATTAAAAATTTGTCTTTACAAGTAATTAGAAAAACTAAAATAAATATTTAAATAATATTTAAAATTTAAAATTAAAAAATTAAATTGAAATTGAAAAAATTTAAATAATATTTAATAAAATTTAAATAAATATAATAAATAGCAAAAACAAATCAACAGAAAGAACTTGAGTCAGATGAGGTTTCAGAATTCAGAAGAGAATAAACAGGCCATAATACTTAAAAACTCCATTTGAAAAGTCTTTTAACACAGATAACACAGGGCTACCACTGACAATCAGATAGTTAATAGCCAACAAGTATTTATTAAGAACCTATAATATGCCAGACACCATGCCAAGTGTTTGGGATACAAAGAAAAGACAAAAGACAATCCTTGCCCTCATGGAACTTACAATCTAATGGGAGAGGGTGGTGAGATAGCACAGAAAAAGATGGTTTGTAAAGGAGTGGGGGTGGGTGGGCAACAGAGTTGATTTAATCTTTCAAAATGGTGGGTTTCTGGAGAACATAAAATCCAGAAAAATAGTTGAGAGAGAGGTATGTGGTAGACAGTAGTAGTGCGATCACAAGGGAAAAGGAAAAGGTTATAGTTACTGGGAAGAATGTGCCAATGAAACCTTGCTTTCCTGGGGACAGAAAGCAAGAAAAATTGAAATGATCAGAATAGTTATCCTGAAGAAGGCTAGATAAAATATGGGTATAACAATGAGAAGGAACAGTAAAGGCTTACATATAAGGAATAGGAGTGATGGGGGGAGGACATCTCTGAAACTCTAAGATCTAAGAGAAGTGAGACTGATTACAGTCATGTAGAGTCTTACTAGTACTGGTTTGGAGTTGGGGGGCGAGAAGAGGGAAGATACTCCCCTGGAGGTTGCACACATAAATTTCAGGGAGTGGGTTTTTACAAAATTCTCAGGGGAACAAATTGACAAGAGGAAAAAAAAATTTGGTGGAGGAATTGGGGTGGGGAGAGGATAAAGCCATTGTTGAATGCTGGTGTCCACATGATTCATTGCTCCTGGGTAGATCAGTATTCCACAGGGTAGTCTGTGTAGGGTCATTAAAGTTGGTGTTTGGTCCTCATACTCCAGCTCTTCCCCCATCCCATCCCCTATTTCACTGTCATTCTCTCCTTTCAGTATTTCTTCTTTGTCAATACCAGTATCCACATGGTGCTGCCCAGGCTTCCTTCTTCCTCCTCCCCTCCTTGAAACTTCATCCTGGATTCCCTCCTTTCACCCATCCATCCTTTCATTTCATTCTCCTTTTGGCATTAACATTACATCTCTCAATTAAGATAAATGATCTCTAAGAAAAAGTCTTACCTCAAAGTAATGAAGCTAGCAGAAAGATAGGACAGTTAAGAAGATATTTAGGGACAGAGGGAAGCCTTTCTTGGAGTCTTGCAAATCACACAGAACTTTTCATGGTGCTCATTTCTTTTTTTTAATTTATTGTTATTAAAGATATTATTTAAGTTTTACAATTTCCCCCCCAATCTTACTTCCCCCCCCCCCCGCAATCTTACTTCCCTCCCCCCCGCAATGGAAAGCAATCTGTCAGTCTTTACTTTGTTTCCATGTTGTACCTTGATCCAAATTAAGTGTGATGAGAGAGAAATCATATCCTTAAATAAGAGACAAGAAGTCTAAGTGGTAACAAGATCAGACAATAAGATATCTGTTTTTTCCTAAATTAAAGGGAATAGTCCTTGAACTTTGTTCAAACTCCACTCTCCTTTGCAGACAGCCCCAAATTGTTCCCGATTGTTGCACTGATGGAATGAATGAGTCCTTCAAGGTTGATCATCACTCCCATGTTGCTGTTAGGATGCACAGTGTTTTTCTGGTTCTGCTCATCTCACTCAGCGTCAGTTCATGCAAATCCCTCCAGGCTTCCCTGAAATCCCATCCCTCCTGGTTTCTAATAGAACAATAGTGTTCCATGACATACATATATACCACAGTTTGCTAAGCCATTCCCCAATTGAAGGACATTTACTTGAATTCCAATTCTTTGCCACCACAAACAGGGCTGTTATAAATATTTTTGTACAAGTGATGTTTTTACCCCTTTTCATCATCTCTTCAGGGTATAGAGACCCAGTAATGGTATTGCTGGGTCAAAGGGTATGCACATTTTTGTTGCCTTTGGGCATAGTTCCAAATAGATCTCCAGAAAGGTTGGATGAGTTCACAGCTCCACCAACATTGTAATAGTGTCCCAGATTTCAGGCAACCCTTCCAACAATGATCATTATCCTTTCTGGTCAAATTGGCCAATCTGAGAGGTGTGAGGTGGTACCTCAGAGAAGCCTTAATTTACATTTCTCTAATAATTAATGATTTAGAGCATTTTTTCATATGACTATGGATTTCTTTGATCTCCTCATCTGTAAATTGCCTTTGCATATCCTTTGACCATTTGTCAATTGGGGAATGGCTTTTTGTCTTAAAAATATGACTTAGTTCTCTGTATATTTTACAAATGAATTCTTTGTCAGAATCATGAGTTGTAAAGATTGTTTCCCAATTTACTACATTTCTTTGATCTGGTTACAGTGGTTTTATCTGTGCAAAAGCTTTTTAATTTAATGTAATCAAAATCATCTAATTGGAAATAAACTGCTCCCCTTTCCATACATCTGACAGGTAAACTAGTCCTTGATCTTCTCATTTGCTTATAGTATTGTTTTTTATGTTTAAATCCTGTAACCATTTGGATCTTATCTTAGTAAAGCGTGTGAGGTGTTGGTCTAATCTAAGTTTCTTCCATACTAACTTCCAATTATCCCAGCAGTTTTTATCAAAGAGAGAATTTTTATCCCAATGGCAGGACTCTTTGGGTTTATCAAATAGTAGATTACTATAATTGTTTCCTGCTTTTGCACCTAGTCTATTTCACTGGTCCACCACTCTATTTCTTAGCCAATACCAAACAGTTTTGATGACTGATGCTTTATAATATAATTTTAGATCAGGTAGGGCTAAGGCACCTTCTTTTGTACTGTTTTTTCATTAAGCTCCTGGAAATTCTTGACTTTTTATTTCTCCATATGAATTTACTTACAATTTTTTTCTAACTCATTAAAATAATTTTTTGGAATTTTGATTGGTAGAATTGTCATTTTTATTATATTAGCTCTACCTACCCACGAGCAGTTGATATTTGCCCAGTTATTTAAATCTGATTTAATTTGTGTGAGAAGTGTTTTATAATTGTTTTCAAAAAGTTTCTGAGTCTGTCTTGGCAAATAGACTTCCAGGTATTTTATATTGTCTGAGGATACTTTGAATGGGATTTCTCTTTCTAGCTCTTCCTGCTGTATCTTGCTAGACATATATAGAAAAGTTGAGGATTTATGAGGGTTTATTTTATAACCTGCAACTTTGCTAAAATTGCTAATTGTTTCCAGGAGTTTTTTTGGATGATTTCTTGGGATTCTCTAGGTAGACCATCATGTCATCTGCAAAGAGTGAGAGTTTTGTCTCTTCCTTTCCAATTCTAATTCCTTCAATTTCTTTTTTCTTCTCTAATTGCTGAAGCTAACATTTCTAATACAATATTGAATAGTAGTGGTGATAATGGGCACCCTTGTTTCACCCCTGATCTTACTGGGAATGCCTCTAGCCTCTCCCCATTGAATATAATGCTTGTTGATGGTTTCAGATAGATACTGCTAATTATTCTAAGGAACAGTCCATTTATACCTACACTCTCTAGTGTTTTTAGTAGGAATGGATGCTGTATTTTGTCAAAAGCTTTTTCAGCATCTGTTGATATGGTCATATAATTTCTGATAGGTTTGTTGTTGATATAATTGAGTATACTAACAGTTTTCCTAATAGTGAACCAACCCTGTATTCCTGGAATAAATCCTACTTGATCATAATGTATTATCCTAGTGATAACTTGTTATAATTGTTTTGCTAAGCTTTTATTTAAGATTTTTGCATCTATATTCATCAGGGAGATAGGTTTATAATTTTCTTTCTCTGTTTTAACTCTTCCTGGTTTAGGTAACAGCATCATATTGGTTTCAAAGAAAGAGTTAGGCAGAGTTTCCCTATTTTCCCAAAGAGTTTATTTAGAATTGGAACCAATTGTTTCTTAAAGGTTTGGTATAATTCACTTGTGAATACATCAGGCCCTGGAGATTTTTTTTTAGGGAGTTCAATAATGGCTTGCTGAATTTCTTTTTCTGAGATAGGGTTGTTTACGTATTTAATCTCTTCTTCATTTAACCTGGGCAACTTATATTTTTGTAAATATTCTTCCATTTCACTTAGATTATCAAATTTATTGGCATAGAATTGGGCCAAAATAATTTCAAATTATTACTTTAATTTCCTCCTCATTGGTGGTGAGTTCACCTTTTTCATTTATGATACTAACAATTTGGTTTTCTTCTTTCTTTTTTTTAATCAAATTGACCAGAGGTTTATCAATTTTATTGGTTTTTTTCATAATACCAGCTTTTGGTTTTATTTATTAATTTAATAGTTTTTTTTGCTTTTGCTTTTATTAATTTCTTTAATTTTTAGAATTTCTAATTTGGTATTTAATTGGGGATTTTTGATTTGTTCTTTCTCTCATTTTTTTAGTTGCATGTTTAGTTCATTGATTTCCTCTTTCTCCAATTTATTCATGTAAGCATTTAGAGCTATAATATATCCCCTGAGAGCTGCTTTGAATGAATCCCATAGGTTTTGGTATGTTGTTTCATTATTATCATTATCTAGCATAAAATTGTTAATTCTTTCTGTAATTTGTTTTTTGGTCCACTCATTTTTAACATGAGGTTATTCAGTTTCCAGTTTGTTCTGGGTCTATATCTCCTTGGCCCAATATTGCATATGACTTTTATTGCAATATGATTTGAGAAAGATGTATTCACTATTTCTGCCTTTCTGCAGTTGATCCTTAGGTTTTTATGTCCTAGTACATGATCAATTTTTGTATAAGTTCCATGTACTGCAGAGAAAAAGATATATGCCTTTCTATCCCCATTCACTTTCCTCCACAGGTCTACCATATCCAATTTTTCTAACAATCTATTTACCTCCTTAATTTCTTTTTTGTTTATTTTATGATTTGATTTATCTAGATCTGAGAGCAGGAGGTTGAGGTCTCCCACTAGTAGAGTTTTGCTGTCTATGTCTTCCTGTAGTTCTTTCAGCTTCTCCTCTAAGAATTTGGATGCTGTCCCACTGGGTGCATATATATTCAGTATTGAAATAAGTTTATTGTCTATGGTACCTTTTAGGAGGATAAAGTTTCTTTATCTCTTTTAATGCTATTTTTGCTGCTGCTTTGTCTGAGATAAGGATTGCTACCCCTGCTTTTTTTACTTGAGCTGAAGCAAAATATATTTTGCTCCAACCTTTTACCTTTACTCTATATGTATCTCTCTGCTTCAAATAAGTTTCTTGTAAGCAGCATATTGTAGGATTTTGGTTTTTCATCCGCTCTGCTATTTGCTTACATTTTAAGAGAGAGTTCATCCCATTCACATTCAAAGTTATGATTACTAATTCTTTATTGCCCTCCATGCTATCTTCCCTCTGTTTGTATTTTCCCCCTTTCCCCCCATTATCCATATTCCCTGGTATTTTGTTTCTGAATACCACCCCCTTCAGTGTGTTTGCCCTCCTATATCACCCCTCCCCTTTCTTTCCCCTTTCCCTTTTTTCCTTTTCCCTTCCCCTACTTTTGTTAGCTCCCCCTTTTCCCCCTACTCCCCTTCCCTTTCTCCATCCTCCCCTCCCCTTTTCCCCTTTTAATAATTGAAAGGTTAGATGTTTTATAAGTTAACTGAGTATGTGCAGGTTGACTTTAAGCCAAGTCTGATGAGAAGAAGATTCAGATGTTTCTCATCTGCTCCCTTCTTCCCTTCTATTACCATAGGTATTTTGTACCTCTTAATGTCATGGTGCTCATTTCAAAAATTCATCACTTACTGTCTCTTCATAAGGTAACCTTTCAGGGACTAAGGTGGGATAAATCTGGAAGGGAGGAATTGGATCTCCAAGGATTTATATTAGGAAGTAAGGCTGGGACATCAGACATTCCTAGACTTTCTGTCCCCCAAGAACAATAGCTGATCTAGCTACAAACTATTAAGTTAAGACTTCTCTTTCAAAATATGCAACTTTGATAACTTTTTCTCAAAGGGCAGATGGGTAGTCCAGTGGATTAGCATGCTACACCCGGAGTCAGGAAGACCTGAGTTCAAATCCAGCCCCATACACTTATTAGCTATGTGACCCTAGGCAAATCACTTGTCCTCTTGCAATCTGTTTCCTTATCTGTAAAAATGGAGATAATAATAACACCTATCTCAGTGACTGTTGTGAGATTCAATTGAGATATATTTTGGAGAATATATCTCTCTATCTTGCCCAGGCTGGAAGAGCTGCAGCCACTTAAAGGTCTTTAATCTGCGCCATTTCTTTCTTTCCTTTTTTAAAAAATTTTCAATATTCATTTTTTGGTAAGATTCTGAGTTTCACATTTTTCTCCCTCCCTCCTCTTCCTCCTGCCTTCCCTTGACAAACCTGCATTGAGCAAGTTTATTAATACCATTTTTCCAATCTCATGTGCTCCCATTTTGTGTCTGTTTCACATTTGGTAAGTCTTACAATATTTCACTCTTCATTATTTTTATATCTATTGTGTTTATCAGACATTCATATCTTAGTTGTTACTATGTATTGTTATTTGGGGGTACCACAAACCATGTATATGTTAGAAAACAAAATTAATCAATAAATGTTGGGTGTGTTCTGACTGCTCCATCCACGAGCCATTCCAGTCTCTCTCCCTGTCTTTAGGCCTCTGTGAGTCCTTATGACACAACAGTATTGTGAGCAAGTGAAAGGACATCAATGTGACACATTTCACTGTCTTATTTTATTTATTGTTTTTGCAAGTCGATGGGATTAAATGACTTGCCCAAGATCATATAGCTAGCATCTGAGGTTAGATTTGAACTCAGGTCCTCCTGACTCCAGGACCAGTGTTCTATCCACTGCACTATCTAGCTATCCCCCACTGTCTTATTTTAAGTTGGGGCAACTAAAATTACTATTTTGTTTAAATCAGTGAACAAAACTGTAATGACACTGGGGAATTTCTACCTTTGAGGACAATCTCCTTTTAGATAATAGCAAGTGTGTAAAACTATAAGTCCTTAGAACATCTTGTGAGGTAGGTGCATTTATGAACCCTATTTCATAGGGCAGATAGGGTTGAATGACTTGCTTAGTTCATAGCTAATAAGTGTCTGAGGCTGGATTTGAGCTTGCCTTCCCAATCCTAGGTCTAGTGTTCTTCCCTATGGTGCCTTCCAACTTCCTGAAGAAAGAAATGTAGATTGAAGAGCAGGTGATTCCATCCTGGCCTAGGCTCCATCAAGGATTCTTGTATAATAATTTCTATTCTATGGTGATTCAGCTTGCCCATGCATTGGATCAACTCTGGACGGTACACTAGGGCAAGATGTCCCATCTCATCTCATTCCACCAAGGTCATTTGATTCAGGCAACCCACATATCAATAACTCCACAACTCAGTTTTCTAGCTTTGTCTTTTCTGACCCTTCATCAATGGCATCCTTGAGCAAAACCATGTTTTTGCTTTGAAAGACAATTTTATAAGAAAGGAACAAATGATGAGCATAGAAGGACACTGTCATGAATGTTCTGGCAGAGGCGATGGTGGCTGAAATAGTGTGGCTAGGTCTAGGAGCCACCAGCTGTTTGCTGGTCTGAAACTACGTTTGTTTATGTAACAGTGAGGCAACCCTTGTTAGGCAGGACAGGAGTGGTCTGTTGCAATATGTGCTGGCCCTTTATCAACAGTGCAATACACCTTTGCCCTCTGTCATCTACAAGCCAAATTATGTTGCAGCAAGCTCCAAGGGACTCTCAAGGTTGTTTTAACCTATTAGGATTTGGTTGTGCCAATTATTGTTCAAAATTTTGGAGTTCCATTAAAAATGCTTTGTTTTATCTTTTTTAAACAAGATTTAATTCATATATCTATATATATGTATATATGTATGTACATATATATATTCTAAGTTTCCATTATCTTTCTTCTCATTCCTAGAGAGTCTTCTACCTCTGGTTTTCCCAAGACATTGGTTCCTCTCTCTATCCTGCTCCATCTCAAATGGAAAGTCAAGTAGGCAAATCCCTGAGGTAGTATTATGACACTGGAATCTATATTGTTACAGTAACCAAGATTTGGGCCATCATTTATCCACTTAGCCTTTCATCCATTTCTTTATTCATTATCTCTTGGTCAGACATTATCAAAGAGCCCATGTTAGATACTATTGGAGATTGAGAGTGTAGAGTATAACAATGAACATCCTTTCCCCCTAATATCTAGTCTGGGGTATCAATTCTAGGTTCAAGTGCAGCCTGGCATTATGAATAGAGTGGATTTGGAGCCATAAAAACTGCAGTTCAAATCTTACCTCTGACATTTTCTTTTCTTGCTATGTGACCACAGGCAAGTCTTATGGACCTGCTTCTTCATATGCAAAGGGATAATAATTATATATATATATATATATATATCTATATATATATTGTGCTTGCTTCATTAGGCTGCTATGAGACTCATACACATAGATATATACCCATATCTAGGTATAGTTATCTCAACTCAAAAGCATTAGTGCAGGGGCGGCTAGGTGGTACAGTGGATAGAGCACCAGCCCTGGAGTCAGAAGTACCTGAGTTCAAATCCAGACTCTGACACTTAATAATTACCTAGCCGTGTAGCCTTGGGCAAGCCACTTAACCCCCATTGCCTTGCAAAGAAAAAAACTCTCAAAAGCATTAGTGCAGTTTTAAACTTTAATAGCTTATATTATATTACTATGATTTTATGTTATTTTGTATATAATATTGCTATATTAATCATATGTTTATATGAATACATATATGTATAGATAAGTATTGCATAAATTCACAGCATATTAATATATTTATAGATATGAACACACAAGTTATACTTGCAAACATGTTCATATATAGATGTGTAATATGTATATATTACTTTATAAACTGTAAAACACCAATAAATGTCAGTTTTTTTATGTCACATTTTTAAATTAAAAAGCATTCCTTTTCTCTTCTTTTCTCATACCCATATCCCATAATGAGATAGGAAAAAATTCTCATAATAGTGGGCATAATTAAGTAAAACAAATTGTTATGTTGGCCACGTCCAAAAATATATCCCTCATTCTGCATATTGTTTCCATCACTTCTCTCTCAGGAGATGGATACTCATCATTGGTCCTATGGAATTATCTTTGATTCTTATGGTTATTTGTTTTTTACAGTGTTGCTGTTATCTTTGTGATGTTATTAAAGCACAGAAAAATAGAATGGTAATGACATAGGATCCCATAAAAGGAGATTGTAGAGTTGGATAACAAAAATAATTGAATAAAGTTAAGGTTTATGACTTACTTGCTATACAGATTGAATTTTTCAAGCTGAAACCATGAAGTATATGTATGTTTGTTTGTTTGTATATTTGTATTCATGGATTATACTATATGATTGAAGACTCATGGTTTCTAGGGGAGTAAGTTCGGATTTAAGTATAACATATTTCGCTTTCTATGTGTGTCTATGTAAATGCTATTCTAATTACCACTCAGAGATAGTTATTATTAAAGAACACTTCCTATGTATAATTATTTATAAGCTACATTTGTAGCTTAAATATATAATTATTTATAAGCTTCCTACTGATTTCAATAAGGTGCAGCCAACCAAGAGCATGGAAAGGACATAGGGTCACTTTCTCTCTTCTTAAGAATAGTAAAGGGGAAAAAAATCTTTTGCTGGGGAATAGTTGTGATAAAGCAACTTTTTTCAAGATCTTGTAATTGTGTGCTGAAATAATTTTCCCCTTTGCCAACACTGAATGATACAGAGAGCCCCCAAAGTCTTAGTGCAGTTTTAAATTTTATAATAGTATATTATGTCATTTATTATATACAATATGACTATTTGGGCATATTATATGTGTCTATTTTATATATGAATATATGTATGTATATCTATTCTAAATGTTTGGTATATTGTACATATATATGTCCATATGAATGAATATTAGAGATATATATTATATCTATAAATGTGTAACTATATACATAAGTATACACATAAATGTAAGATACATATACATATATACTAGATGCACATATTCACATACACATACATATATCCACATGCCTACACATGTATGTCTATATATGCTTCTGAGAAGCAATTCCTTTCTGAAAGATAAACTAGCAATAGAGTAAGTAACATGAACTTGGAAAGGGCCAACTGTAATGCCAACAATGATATGTGCATCAGCTATCAGAAATAGGAGCAATGTCCTAACTTTCCCCCTCCTTCATGCACATTTGGCTAGATTTCCATGAAAAAGCACCTGAAATGTCCCTGAGATTTGATTGGCTTGGGCCATTGATGTAGCTTCTTTGTCCCCTGAGTACAGGACACACTCTTCCCTGAGGTTTTAGGCTACACATCAGCAACATGAACAAGACTGTCCAAGCAATGTTCAGTTGAATCAATTCTTTATCCTGGATGAACATTCCTTCTCTTCCTCTGATATTCTTCTCCTTCTCTGCTAAGGAAACCTCCTTTTGGGTGGTCTCTCTTGGATGAATTGTGAGTGTTTCATTTCAGCCTCTTATCTTTGTTTCTAGGGGAGCTAGAGTTAGTCTAGAATAAGAATTAAAGGAGGCAAACTTCAGCTCAAGAATAGGAATAACTAATGATTTCAGGCCATTTATCCAAGCTACAGATTTTATGATTTAGTTTAAAAAAAATCATCCTGTATTTGCAGTCAGTGGACCTGGGATTGAATAATTGAGAGCATTTACCAATTGTTAGACCTTGGAGAAATTATATTCTTTCTCTTCCTGAATTTCCTATCTTTATAAAATGAAGGGGTTGAACTAGATAGGCTCTAAAGACATCTATGACCCTTGGTTTCCTCATCTGTAAAATGTGAAGGTTGCATTAGAGCAGCTATAACAAACAAACATAACAAAATAAATTAAAATACATGTAGTTTTCTAAGTCAATTTGCAACCTGTAGGAATTCATATCTAAGGTTAAGTGTCTCCGGCTATTTCTATTTGAGGTTGACATGACTGGACTAGATGATCTCTGAGGTCCTGCCTCTCTAGACTAGGATACTAGAATTTGATGATGTAGTAGAAAAAAAATCTGTTAATGTTATTAGATGGTCTGATTAGGTATAGTGCTGTTGCCATTGGGCAGATTTATCTGTTAATTAGAAAGAGGATTTGATCCAAATTAGAATCTTGGGTTGGGCAGTGGTACAACTTCCTTGTGTGCCTTTCCCTTGGGGGTTTTTCTCAGTGAGTGATTAATTGTCTGGGTGCTTCTGTCTTGGGCTGCCTTGTGGGAAGGCAGGGGTGGGCAGTTAAGGCTTGATTGAATCTTCTTTCCCATGGATACCTTTTGTCTTACATGTGCATGATATTCTCCCAGGAGTAGGGTTTCATTTTTCTGGAATGTAGGTCTGTGAGAATAAGGTAATTGTGATATAGCCCAAGTCATATATTTGCCTCTAGGGAATTATTATGGGACTCTGAGCTATAATGTGGCATGATTGAGAGCTTTGATTCAATATAGGAGTCATAAAGGCCTTCTCAGAAGGAGAGAGGAGATAACTACAAGGACAGCCTATAATTCAGAGCAAGAATTTGTGGAGTCCTATAGAGGCATTCTCAACTAAAGGACCAAGGGCAAGTATCCCTATTGAAAAAAAAATAAACAGAAATCTGGAGTGGAGTGGAGTGTAAAAAACCAAATTCCTTGTAACAAAATATACATAGGCAAGCAAAAAATTTCCTTGTTGACTATGAAAAATATACATCTAATTCTGTGCTCAGAATCTACTTCCTATAACATGCAGATAGCATGCTTCAGTCTTGGCCCTCTGAAAGTATACATGGTTGTGGCATTGATCAGAATTTTATAGTTTTCAAAATCATTTCTTTTTAGTGTTATTATTGTATAAATTATTCTTCTAGTTCTCATTTCATTCATCATCAGTTTATACAAGTCTTCAAAATTGTGGAATTTTCAAATATTGGATCCATAAAATCATCCAGTGATCATAAAGGATCTAACCAAAATGGCAAATGAGCATAGGGGAGACAATATAACACATAGTACAGAGGTTCTCAAAATGTGGTCCAGGAACCACTGAGAGATCCTGCCACCTTTTCAGAGGGTCTTTGAAAATAAAACTATTTTTCATAATAATAGCACTTAAATATGGCAATATTAATTTTTATCAAAATAATATGCAATAAATAATTAACAAAGAATCATTAAATAATTAACAAAATATTATTAATAATTTTGATATGATAAATATACAAAATAAATTATATAAATAAATATTATTGATAGGGAGGAGTGAGACATTCAATAATTTTTCAGAGTTCAAAGGGATCCTGAGACCAAAAACATTGAAAACTGCTGGTAAATAGCCCATAGTGTTAGACTCTGAGTCAATTATTGCTTCTGACACTTATTAGCTGTGTCACCCTGGGTTAGTAGCTTAAACTTTCTGATCCTTTCTTAAGACGACTTTCTGTTTCTAAGCCTACAGTTATGTGATTATAGTTAGAGAAAGGTCTACTTCAGTCATACTCACAAAGCAAACTAGGAAGCAGATTTAAGTAGGGACTAATCCTAAGAGCCTGGCCAACCCAACTCTCCCTTGTCAAGGGGCCTAGTAAGTCAGTCCAGACAACATTGAAGCTGCTGACTGTGAAAAGACAACTAGCCAAGAATGAGTTGTCAAACAAGGAGAAATGAGAGATGAAAGCCATTGCTTCTCTTACATTTTTTGTAAAGCTTTAAGATTTCGCATCATTTTGTAACTTTCTCATTTGGCTTCTAATGTTTAATTTTTTAAAAAAAGTCTTTCATTATTTTATGTTGGTATCACTTTCATGTCCCTGGTTTCCTTCAAGTCTCAGCTCAAATATCACCTCCAGCAGGAGGCCTTTCTCCATTTCCCCAGCAGCTTTCACCCTTTCCTTCAAAATTACTTTCATCTCCCCATAGGTATCATATATTTACACATTCTCTCCATTGCCAGAATATAAATTCTTTGAGTGCAGAGACAATTTTTGCTCTTTAGAAAAATTCCTAATGTTTAGTTCAGAGCCTGGCAAATATAGCATTATTAATACTTATTTATTAATTGATCTCAATATAATGCCTCTTACAACACAAAACAAAGAGCCATCCTCTATAACAAAGAAAAAAAAGGGGAGAAGTGAAACAGTATGGCAAGACTGGATTTTGGCATTTCCTTCTTCAGTGAATTAAGGCAACAGAGGTTTAGTGACTTTCCCCATGTCACACAACTAATAAGTGTCTGAAGCTAGATTTGAAATCAGGTCTTCCTGACTCCAGACTTGGTGCTCCATCCTCTGAACCAGTTAACTACCTCTTGTCTAGACTACTCAGAAGTTAAATGACTTGCCCAGAATCATACAACCACTATGAGTCAGAGGAGAAACTTGAATCCAAGTCTTTCTTGGTCCAAGAAGTTAGCAGAACCATATCGCATCTTTTCATGTAGTTATTTACAATAAAAACCCACAAAGAACCTAAAGATGGGTAATAGGTTTATTCTGAATAGAAAGAAGTAAAAACCAGTGTCCTGCTTTATAGGAAATCCAGATAATAGAAATCCAGGAGAAAACTGTTTCTTCATTAAACTTCTTGAGGTTGGAGTCTCATTTATCTCTTTATCTCCCTTCACACCAAAGCACAGGGCTTTGCATACAGGAGAGGCCTAATCAATGCTGACAGAATGAGTGAATGATGTGGGGGGGAGGGGTGGCAGCAATATAAAAGTGGAGTAGGTAAATAGACCTGGTTTTAGAGGTGAAAGGAAATAGATTAAAGAGAGCATACCTTGAATCCAGAATTGTTTCTGAGGGTTTATCAGTGGTGTGACTTCATCCCACCTCCCTGTGATGTCACATTGGCTCTGGCAGATGGATCTGGTCTCATTTCAGGCGTCACCTAGCAAGCAAAATATTAAACAAATTTCGCCTTTTCTCACCATGGGTGTCAATACTTTTTTAGGAAAGACTGAAGATAAGCCCAGGGTCCAGCCAACTGGATATAGTCAAATGTCCAAGGTTTCATGGAAGAACAGCTGGATGCTTGCTAAGGGCAGGTAATACGTGTGAGGGTGTGAGAGAGGAAACTCAAATAGAAGAATATTCTGAGAACATGTAAACTTTATCCCCAAGCAAACCTGGGATGATAAACATTACTTATAGACCCTACAGAACTAGACCTCCTTTGACCATTTTAGGCAAACTCGACTTGCTGTTCTCATGTACTATGTGATCCAAGAGCACTGACCTTCATCTTCTGACTGTTCTTTCTTATTGGCTGGCCCTTATGCTTGGAATACTCTTCTTCCTCACATCTTCCTCTTGGCTTCCTTGAAGACTCAGCTTAAATCCCACCTCATATAAGAACCCTTTCTTAATGTCTTTCCTCTCTGCCTTAATGTTGTTGCTTGTTGTTCATTCATTTCAGTGGAGTCCATCTCTTTGTGACCCCATGCTAGAATGGTTTACCATTTCCTTCTTTGGCTCAATTCTTTTATTTTAACAGATGAGGATATGGAGACAAATAGGGGAAATGGCTTGCCCAGTGTCACACAGCTAGTAAGGGTCTGAGGCTGAATTTGAACCGACAATGATGAATCTTCCTGACTTCCTATTAATGCTAGTGTCTTTCCCTCTAAGACTGCCATCCCTTTACCCTGCCTATATCTTGTTTGTGCAAACTATTTGGGTGTTCTCTCTATATTATAATATGAACTCTTTGAGGGCAGAGACCCTGTTTTTGCTTTTCTTTGTATCCTTGGAGTTCATATAGGTGGTGCTTAATAAATAGTCATTAACTCTCTGAGAATGAGAATCTAGTATTGCAGGTTCATCTTTTTTTTCCACTGCTCCCACAATGCCTCTCTAATGCCACCTCCTACAGAGGGTGAACAAGGCTTTAACTAAGAATTAAGGTTCTGGAGGGCAACTAGGTGGCACAGTGGATAGAGCACTGGCCCTGGAATCAGGAGGACCTGAGTTTAAATCCCACTTCAGACATTTAGTACCTACTTAGCTGTGTGACCTTGGACAAGTCACTTAACCCCATTGCTTTACAAACAAAAGAGTTAACATTCTGTCTAGAGACTCTGTGGTTGAGACAGAGAGCCAACAAGTGCTAGAGGGCAATCTTCAGTTGTGAAGACAGAAAGAACCTTCTTCTAAAATGCTTATGCAGGTCAGATACTTAGCACAGCATCCAGATCATGTCAAGAACTCAGATGAAAAAGTCATACTTGCATCTTTGCTAACTTGTGGTAAACCTGGCTCAGATGTCTGACAGTAAAGTGGTGAAAATAGGAAAGGGATGAAAGATAGAGCAGGTCAATTAATTGGCAAATTAACAAGTATTTATTAAGCACATCCTATGAACTTAAGAGATTCAAACAAGATGAATGAGACCCCATACATACTCTCTTATCCATAGTGGCATTGAAAGACAGTCACCTGACTGAAAAACTTGCCTTTATTACCATATTTCAGGGAGGATTTTCCTACCTCCTCCCACGCACTCCAGTTCCTGTACGTCTGAATTATTTTTATTTTTCTTTGTTTCAAAATAAAAAAAAGAGTAAGAAAGTCATAAAAGATCACAGAAATAGTTGGGAGGTGTGCAGAAGCAGCTCGGTGGTACAACAAATAAGGTGCCAGGCCGAGCTAATAAATATGTGTGTCCTTCAGGGGCACATGCTCACCAGTGCCCTGGAGGAACTGCTGGACATTGTCCTGAGAGACTGGGCATTGAACCAGTTGCTCAGCAGAATGCAAGGTCATGGGATCATAGCTCTCAAGAGGAAAAAGACTGCAGAGGTCATCTAATCCAAAGCTATCAAATACATTGTCAAGCAACACACAACACTCTTAAGTACAGCTAAACCAGATTAAAATGAAGTGGAAAATATTTAACAAGATAGGTAAAAATAAATTATACTTTAAAACTAAGTCGACATGTGACTCACAGGGATCCTTATCCTTAAACTTAATGGTTCCTATTTTTATATAAATTTGACATTATTGATCTAATTCAATCCGCTCAATATGCCATCTAGAAAACAAAGGATCAGGCAGAATATGTAAGTTCAATTCATCCAGATAGCTATTATTAAAGGTAGGATTTGAATTCAGGTCCTCTTACTCCAGGGCCAGTGCTTTTTCTATTGGACTTATGCTATCTTCTGGGGCAACTAGGTGGCATAGAGAAGTTCTGGGCCTAGAGGCAGGAAGACTCATCTTCCTGAGTTCAAATCTGGCCTCAGACTTTTGCTACCTACACACTTAAGTGTGCCTCAGTGCCCTCATCTGTAAAATAAGCTGGAAAGAGATATGGCAAACTACCCCAGTATCTTTGCCAAGAAATCTCAAATTGGGGTCACAAAGAGTTGGACATGGCTGAACAATAGCAACATGCTATCTTCCACCTGGAAAGAGATAGCACTCTTAAATAATTATACTAGGTCTGGCTTCATGTCCTCCTCTCCTGACCTCTATATGTAATATTCCCAGTACACATGCACAATAAACCCACAGTCACATGGAAAACCAGTTCAAAGTACAACTATAGTTGAGTTATTTGAATCAGAAAGTAAATCATTGCCATATGTCCAGGAAAGACTTTATCCTGGATGTTTTAAATTGGAAGGGACCTCAAGGTATCTTTGCTACAGCCTTCCTAACAGGCATTCATTCAGTTTCCAGTAATGGTAAACTAATTATCAGCCCATTCTACTTTTTGAAATTTTTAATTATTAGAAAGTTTTCCCTTCTATTCATAATCAAGGCCCCAACATAATATAACTAAAACTTTAATAATAGTATGTGTTATTCTAATTTACAGAAATTTTAATTCTAAGTTAATACACAATGTGTTATTCTCACCAGCAATATATATATATATATATATATATGTATATATATATATATGCAGTAAATATTTTTGAATAGCTATAATGTAACTAAAATCTTCTGCTTATTTAGCACGTTACATTACTGCTCTAGGGTTACACATAAAGCTTGTGTTAGGCAAGAGGTGAGTCTTGAATGCAGGTCTTTCTGGCTTCAAAATCTTGACTTGACTCAATTGCCCTAGAGGAAAATGGGGCAGTGTCTCTTGCTAGTGGAGAAATAGGAGTGTCTCTTGAGCCCTCCTGGAAATGGGGATATAAATGGAAGCACACCTCTCAGGTGCTGAAGAAGAAAGAAGTAGTTTCTGCTTAACTTCATTTCACAGTGGAATAAAGAGGTCTAATCAGTGAGCACAAGGGGGAGGGGTCTTTCTTTAGCCACTTAGTATAGAGGTGGGAGACATGGGTAGATAGAAAATTTACTCTTGAAGCATTGTGGTACAACAACCAGAAAAGACTATACCCCTGGCATCTATTCTCCCCATTCACTAGAACTCCAGTTATAATTTCTTCTTAGCAAAAATATTTTCAGGTTGTTACCATTTCTTGTGAAGAAGACCACAAACTGGGAAACAACAAAACAGAGAAGAAGAAGATGACCTCAACAAGAAGGAGGTATGACTCCTTCCAGAAGCAGGGGACAGTGGCAGAATGGTAGTGGATCTCCAGGAGGAGGAGGGAGTCTGGAAAGGGAATAATGAAGAAGGGAGCTATTAGCAGATGTACGGAACTTCCATCTTCCTTTACTAGGGTCCCCCCCACCCAAGCTAGTATTATCAGTCTCTAAGGAAGAGTTTATAGAAAGAATTCTTTTGGATTTTTTTAGGTTTTTGCAGGGCAAATGGGGTTAAGTGGCTTGCCCAAGGCCACACAGCTAGGTAATTATTAGGTGTCTGAGACCAGATTTGAACCCAGGTACTCCTGACTCCAAGGCCAGTGCTCTATTCACTGTGCCACCTAGCCGCCCCTCTTTTGGATTTTCCTAGAGATAGTGAAGTCCTCCAGATGCTTATATTTGTGGATAATGTATTCATTACATCAAACCCTTGAATACTATAGGACTTCCTCAAGGAACAGAGAACTAAGAGAAATGAGAGAGCACAGCATGCATAGAGTCTAGAACTAAGAAAGGAGCCACATGCAGAATGATCCCAGAAGAGGAAATTGCTTTATTTCTATTGAGCAGTCTCTTGGTTCTCATGCTCATCTCTCTTCAATTTCTCAGTTATTCTGTGGGAAGCTTCTTCCAATCCTTTTTAATTCTAGTGTCTTCTTTCCATTCCTTGTTTCCTACTTATCCTCTCCATAACTTGTTTGTAATTATTTGTTTGACTGTTGTCTTCTTTTTTTAGCTTGTGAGTTCGCCTTTCTTTGTTTCTCCAACATTCAGCAAAGTGTTTGGTACATAATAGGTGTTAAATAAATGTTTATTGATCCTTGACTCAGTTATGATCCTTGTGGGTCCTCTCCCCAGATTCTTCTGGTCCCCTTAAGAGCCAAGTCTGAGGACAAGACTTCAATCTACAGTAGTCATTACTCAGTCATGCTCAAAATTTTGTCAGTAGGCTCATAGGAAGTACTTTTGTCCTGGTTACCTATCAAAGAGACATAATCAAACCCCTCATATAGCATGACTAATGCCTTAATAATAAGCATAATGTCTTATTCTCATTAATAATTGTATGTATACATAATATATATATATATATATGATATATACTTACAACCACCCTATGAGGTCATTGAATTATGCTACTCACTTTATAGTTGAGGAAACTGAGTCTGACTTGTCCAGGTTCACACAACTAGGATGTATCTGAGGTAGGATCTGAATCCAGGTCTTCTTGACTTCGGTCCTAGGACTTTAACTATTATGCCACTTAACTGCTTTATAGCATGTAATAAGTGTGCAAGAAGATCAAAGCAAAGAGTTTAGAGCATCATATGACTTCCAAAGATGACTTTTTGAGTTGGGTGGTATTTGAGCTAAGAAAAGAGAGAACACCTTTTCCGCGCTGCCCAGAAGAGGGGTCCATATGATGTTCACGGTTTCCGTCGTAACTTTCAAGGGAAACTTTCACAATGTCTGGAGCCCTGGATGTCTTGCAGATGAAGGAGGAGGATGTCCTCAAATTCCTCGCTGCGGGCACCCATTTGGGTGGCACCAATTTGGACTTCCAGATGGAACAGTATATCTACAAAAGGAAGAGTGACAGCATCTATATCATTAATTTGAAGAGAACTTGGGAAAAGCTTCTGCTGGCAGCTCGTGCCATTGTTGCCATTGAAAATCCAGCTGATGTTAGTGTCATCTCATCCAGGAACACTGGCCAGAGAGCTGTTCTGAAATTTGCTGCTTCCACTGGCACCACACCTATTGCTGGACGCTTCACCCCGGGGCACCTTCACTAACCAGATCCAGGCAGCTTTCAGGGAGCCTCGCCTCTTGGTGGTCACTGATTCTCATGCAGATCATCAGCCTTTGACTGAAGCATCATATGTTAACCTTCCAACCACTGCACTGTGCAACACAGATTCCCCACTTCGCTATGTGGACATTGCCATTCCATTTAACAATAAGGGAGCTCACTCAGTGGGTCTGATGTAGTGGATGCTGGCCCGAGAAGTACTGTGGATGTGTGGTACAATCTCCCGTGAGCACCCATGGGAGGTCATGCCTGATCTTTACTTCTACAGAGATCCAGAGGAGATTGAAAAGGAAGAGCAGGCCGCAGCTGAGAAGGCAGTGACAAAGGAGGAATTTCAGGGTGAATGGACTGCACCTGCCCCAGAATTCACTGCTGCTCAGCCAAAGGTGGCTGATTGGTCTGAGGGCATCCAGGTGCCATCTGTGCCCATTCAGCAGTTCCCTACTGAAGATTGGAGTGCTCAGCTGGCTACTGAGGACTGGTCTGCAGCTCCTACTGCTCAGGTCACTGAATGGGTAGGAACTACCACAGAGTGGTCCTAAGTTTTACCCAGATGCTCTAATAGTGTTGGAAAAATGCGGATAGAAAATAAACATTGGTTTCTTAACAAAAAAAAAAAAAACAAAGAGAGAGAACAGGAAATAGGAAAGTTAAAAAGGGGAGATTTGATCCAGCAATACTACTACTGTATCTATACCCTGAAGAGATGATGAAAAAGGGTAAAAACATCACTTGTACAAAAATATTCATAGCAGCCCTGTTTGTGGTGGCAAAGAATTGGAAAGCAAGTAAATGTCCTTCAGTTGGGGAATGGCTTAGCAAACTGGTATATGTATGTCATGGAACACTATTGTTCTATTAGGAACCAGAGGGGATGGGAATTCAGGAAGCCTGGAGGGATTTGCATGAACTGATGCTGAGTGAGATGAGCAGAACCAGAAAAACACTGTACACCCTAACAGCAACATGGGGGCGATGATCTCACTAGTTCCATCCGTGCAACAATCAGGGACAATTTGGGGCTGTCTACAATGGAGAATACCACGTGTATCCAGAGAAAGAACTGTGGAGTTTGAACAGAGACCAAGGACTATTAACTTTAATTTAGGAAAAAAAAACCTGATATCTTATTGTCTGATCTTGTTATCTCTTATACTTTATGTTTCTTCCTTAAGGATATGATTTCTCTCTCATCACATTCAATTTGGATCAACAAATGCCATGGAAACAATGTAAAGGCTGGCAAATTGCCTTCTGTGGGGGTGGGGGGCAAACAAGAATAGGGGGAAAATTGTAAAACTAAAAATAAGCAAAATCTTTAATAAATAAATAAAAATAAAGTTTTACAAAAGAAAGCAGATTAGAATTGCAAATTTTATTCAGTGACTAAAATGTCCAGGCTATTTTATGTAGAAATTCCATTGCTAGGCAAATACTTCAGGTCTTTAAACACAAAAATAAAGCTATTATATATATATATATATATATATATATGCATATATGCACACACATATATATTAAAAAAAAGAGAAGGGAGAGGGGGAACGACACAGAGAAAGATGGGTGGAAAGAGAAAGAGAAATACATGGAGGGAAAGCTAGAAGAGTGAGAGAGAGAAACAGACTGACAGAAAGAAAGAGAATGAGTGAAGTGAATGGGATAGAGCCTAGGAGGAGAATGGAAATAAGGAAGAGCTGAATGAAGACACAGAGACATTTGAGGTATAGTAGAAGAAAATTAAAAGAAATCACATTAAATGACTGGAAAAGATAAATGAAGATATAAAAGATATTTTTCAATATTAAAAACACAGATGGTCAATAAATTTTTGCCTCTCTTCCCAAGAAAGAGAGTTCAGAACAGTTTAAAAGGAAGTCTGCCTGGTCTGTTTCTATGCATATTGTTCATACTATTGATGGGCTATCTTGTCAAATCTGTAAAGGTGAATTGTGTGTGTGCATCTGTGGGGTTTTTTTTAAGTTTTTTTTTTTTTTGCAAGGCAGTGGGGTTAAGTGGCTTGCCCAAAGCCACACGACTAGGTAATTATTAAGTGTCTGAGGCCAGATTTGAACTCAGGTACTCCTGACTCTGGGGCCTCTATACACTGCGCCACCTAGCCGCCCCACACGTGTGTTTTAATAATCTCATTTTCTGTTAATGTATTCCTATAAGGAAAGAATGTTCTGTCTATATCAATACTATATCTATATAATGTCTCAGTATAATGTAGGTAGTTAGTACATTTAATTATATTAAAGAGCTAAAAAATGATAAAATCAATATAGTGTTAGAACATAAAACAACACTTATTTAAAATGCTTAACATAGCAACACAGGCAACAGATATAAACTATAAATATATATATAATATATAATATAAATAATATATATATATAATATAAATAATATATATAATATAAATATATATACATATATATATATATATATATATATATATATATATATATATGTCCCATAAAAAAATGTAATCTACATTTTCCTCTGATAGGTTCCTGTAGTCCTGAGAAACCAGGGAAGAATAATAGCAGGAAGGGGGATTATCTGAGACAAAACTTTAAATATTAGTCTCTTTTAAGTAAAATTGCTTCCCTTTCCCTTCCTCTATTTAGATATTGTCTGTGATAATGTTTAATTCAGTATGAAATCAGTTGAAGAGAGATAGCATACTTGTGGTTTCTGAGATATAATTCTGAAGTATTTATAAAGGAAAATAAGTATTTCTAACTTCTGTGGCTCATAATTGACAGATTTGTTTGATAGCCCTTAACTTCTTCCTTAGTATTGTGTGTGTGTGTGTATGTGTGTGTGTGTGTGTGTGTACATGTGAATTCACTTAAACCCAGCTCATACATGAATCAAAGCAAAGCATGACCCCATGATAATATTGGACCTCTTCAAAAATGGAGGATGATCAATAACTGAGTCAAGATTTAAAACAAGGTTCTCCAAAAACAGTTCCATTTTCCTATACCACACTGACCTTTCTTGTATTTGATTATCCTTAATTATTTTAAAGAAATTGTCAGGGGGGCAGCTAGGTGGCGCAGTGGATAAACACTGGCCCTGGAGTCAGGAGTACCTGGGTTCAAATCCAGTCTCAGACACTTAATAATTACCTAGCTGTGTGGCATTGGGCAAGCTACTTAACCCCATTTGCCTTGCAAAAAAAAAAAAACCCTAAAAAAAAGAAATTGTCAGTAAGGAGGGAGAGGAAATTTGAAAAGCAACACAGCCTAGAACTGTACAATCTGATGTGGCTACTGAGAAAGGGAAATGTGATATCAGGCTGTATTTTTTTTGAATAACATTCATAATAAGGGATGTAATAATTCTTCTGAATGCTTCAGTAGTGTATTTCTTCCATTTTTCAGTTTTCAATTTTAAAGTTTAGTAAGGATGTTTGGAGGGTGTAAAATTCCCAGAGTGTGACAATCCAAAAGATCAATGTATTTGAAACAATAGTATAATGGGAAGGAACTGAGATGTTTAGCCTGAAGAAAAAGAGATTGGGGTAGGGAATGTCAGCTGAAGCTGACAGTGGAAAATAGACATGATCAACAAAGATGATTTACCTAGAAGAAATGAGGCTTAGTAGATAGCAGATAGAAAGAAGCATCACAAGGGCATAACAGCTTTGAATAAAAGTGCTCCTCATTCTTTCCCATATTGCCATTTTTTTTAAATTTTAAGAGCTCCTTTTGACTTATGATGAAAAATGCTATCCATCTCCAGAGAAAGAATTAATGGGAGTCTGAGTAGAGATTGAAGTATACTTTTCCTTTTTTTTTCTTGTTTTTTTTTGTCTGTTTTCTTTCACAATGTGACTAACATGGAAATATATTTTGCATGCTTGCACATGTATAATCTATATCAGATTGCTAACCTTTGTAGGGTGGAGGCAAAATGGAGGAGAAAAGGCAACAACTCGCCCGAGTTCTCCCCAAACTCCACCTAATATCTTTAGATAATGCCATAAAACAATTCCTGGAAATTCCTGAAATATTTTTCCAGGAAAAGATAACTGAGAAGATTAGTAGGAGAGATCTGTGGTAACTGAGTGAGAGTGGAGCACGATCCAATTCAGGCCATGCCAGCACAGCCCTGGCCCCAACAAACCACTCTGGAGTCACTGGATCAGTAGTGGCACCAGCTGTTTCCATGCCCTCAGGCCACAGATGGTAAGGGCATTGAATGATTGGTCAGAAGGAGATTACCGGAGTCTCTTTGCTAGCACTGAGGCAGGATGCTGTTTCTTTCCCCATACCAGGTCCAGATCACAGTCCTGGGTGGCATCCCAGGGTGAGGAAAAGCACTAGCACACCAGAGCTTGTGACCATAGAGGAGTGGGGAGCCTTCTCACAGTTCCAGGGTTGCTCAGTGTTTGGGACAGTGCACTTTCCACCTGGAAAGTAGAACCCTATTTTAACAAAGAGTTAAAAATCAAGAAATAGACTGGGAAAATGAGCAGTAAAAAAAAATTCTGACTATAAAAAGTTACTATGGTGAGAAGAAGATCAAAACACACTTTCAAAAGAAGATAACAAAACCAAAACTCTACATCCAAAGCCTTCAAGAAAAATATGAATTGATTTCAGATCATGGAAGAGCTCAAAAAAGAATTTTTGGAAAGTAAGAGAGGAAGAGGAAAAATTGTAAAGAGAAATGAAAGTGATGCAAGAAATTCATGAAAAAGAAATTAACAGCTTGATGAAGGAGAAGCACATACAAAATGCTGAAGAAAACAATACCTTAAAAAACAGAGGCCAAATAAAGAGGTATAAAAATCTAATGAGAAGAATGCCTTGAAAAACAGAATTGGTCAAATGGGAAAAGAGGCACAAAAACTCAATAAAGAAAAAAGCTCCTTAAAAAACAGAATCGGTCAAATGGAAAAGAAGGTACAAAAGTTCACTGAAGAAAATAATTTCTTAAAAATTAGAATTGAGCAAATGGAAGCTAATGACTTTTAGAGAAATCAAGAAGCAATAAAACAAAACCAAAAGTTTGAACAAATAGAAGACAATGTAAATTATCTCACTAGAAAAACAACTGACCTAGAAAATAAATCCAGGAGTGAGAATTTAAAAATTATTAGACTATCTGAAAGCCATAATCATAAAAAGTCTATTAATTATCCTTCAAGAAATTATCAAGTAAAACTGCCATTATATACTAGAACCAGAGGGTAAAGTTGAAATTGAAAGAATCCATCAATCACCTCCTGAAAGAGATCCCAAAGTAGAAATTTCTAGGAATATTATAGCCAAATTCCAGAGCTCCCAAGTCAAGGAGAAAATATTGAAAGCGGCCAAGAATGAAATAATTCAAATATAGCATAAAATTTAGCAGCTTTTACATTAAAAGTATCAGAGGGCTTGGAATATGATATTCCAGAAGGTGAAGGGACTAGGATCACAAACCAAGAATCATCTATGTAGCAAAAATGAATATAAGTCTTCAGATGTAAAAAGGGATATTCAATGAATGGACTTACCAAAGCTGAATAGGAGGTTTGACTTTTAAATACCAGACTCAAGAGAAGCATAAAAAGGTAAATGGGAAAGGGGAGTCATAAGGGATTTATTAAGTTAAACTATTTACATTCCTACATGGGAAGATGAAACTAGTAATTCATAAGAACTTTTTCATTATTGAGACAATTAGGAGGAGTATATAGAGACAGAGGGAACAAATGTGAGTTGAATATGAGGGGTTGAGACCTAAAAAAACCAAAATTAAGTGGTGAGAGGATTGTACTGGGAGAAAGAGTAAGGGAGAAATAGAATGGGGTAAATTATCTTACATAAAAGAGGCAAGAAAAAGCTTTTACAATTGAAGGGAAGGGGGAGGTGAAGGGGACTGAGTGAATCTTATTGTCATCAGAATTATCTCAAATATACATTCAATTAGAAATCTATCAACATATAAGAAAGTAAGAAGAGAAGGGAGTGATAGAAGAGAGAGAAGATTTGAGGAAGGGATTGTCAAAAACACCATTTTTTAGGAGGGACAAGATGAAAGGAGAAAGAATGAACAGAGGAAAAATAGAATGGAAGGAAGTACAGTTAGCAATCATAACTGAAAAATTTTGAGGCAAGTTTCTCTGATAAAGACTTCATTTCCCAAGCGTATAGAGAACTAATAAAATTAAAAAAGAATTGATAAATTATCAAATTATATAAATAGTTTTCAAATGAAGTAATCAAAACTATCTTATAGCCAAATGAAAAAATGTTCTAAATTGCTACTCAGCAATTCTGAAAAAACTCCCCCATTTCTCTTCATTCTCTCCTGTGGTTCATTTCTTCTGAAACTATAACAGCTCATTGAGCATTTGTTGCTGTTGTTTGGTCATTTCAGTTAGGTCCAATTCTTCATCACCTCATTTGGGGTTTTCCTGGCAGAGATACTGGAATGGTTTTCCATTTCATTCTCTACCATTCTCTATAGTTAAGAAAACTGAGGAAGAGTTCAATGACTTACCCAGAGTCACACAGATAGGAAGTATTTGAGGCTAGATGTGAACTCCAGGTCTGATACTACCAACTGTCCTTATGAGGCATTAAATAAAATCAAATTAGTTTAGAAGGTCTAATGGATTTGAACTTGATATTCCCTGCTGCATTTTCCACCATTTTATCTTTATCATTGTAAAAGCAGGAGACTGCAGAAGATTAATGCTATTTTTTTATTTTTATCTGTTTCATGAATTACCAAGAATCAAAGAATTTCTTGAGGACCAGGTGATGCTCAACCTGGTGGTAATGGTTTTATGTATTATACAAATCTTTTCTTGTTTGGATTAAATATACCTTATTCCTTCAGCTGATTTTCATAAAGCATGATTTTGAGGTCTTTTATAATTCAGGTCATTTTCTTTGGAGGCTTTTCAGTTTATTAATATCCTTTTTAAAATGGCATGCTTAGGATTGAGCACAATATTCCATATATAGTCTGATTAGGGCAAAATATAGCAAGTCTAAAACTTCATAGGAAAGAATTTTTGTTTAGGCAAAGGCAATTAGATGATGCAGTGGAGAGAGTGTTGGACTCATGAAAAAAGGAGTCCAGGGGTGGCTAGGTGGTACAGTGGCTAAAGCACTGGCCCTGGAGTCAGGAGTACCTGGGTTCAGATCCAGTCTCGGACACTTAATAATTGCCTAGCTGTGTGGCCTTGGGCAAGCCACTTAACCCCATTTGCCTTTCAGAAAAACCTAAAAAAAAATAGGAGTCCAAAACTCCAACTAGCTATGTGATCTTGGGTAAATCTGTCTCAATTTCTTTATTGGTAAAATGGGGATAATAATAACAACAATATCTTACTCTGGGGTTGTTGTGAGGCACTTTTGCAAACCTTAAAGAACTATGTGCTTGGTAGCTATTATTATATTTCATTTATGCTCTTAAACCCCTTTGGGCAGGTTGACTTCAACTGTTGCCTGTTCAACTATGTTGTTGAAGCCCATGGATTTCTCAGACTGTTTTTAATTGTACAAAATACAATGCATTTAAAAACAAATAATGTTACACACAGATATAAAATTATTAAGCAAGTACCTTCATGAACCCCAGAACAAAGGGATTCCTGATAATCTATGACTCAGAGAAACATAAAGATTCTGAAAGGAACCAGAGGAGAGTGTTCCTAACTGACCTTTTGCTATAACAATGGTAAGGATGATCACAAGCCCGGAAAAGTAAGATGACTAATTGTCCTATGAAATTGTTTACTATTGCCTTTAGATACACAGTAACCCTAAGGGAAACAGTAACCAAATTTTATTTTACATATACTCTGAGCTACCTTGACATAGCTAAATGATTTGTTTTTCTGAGAATTCAATGGCCCTCCAGAAAATTCTCAAAAGAACCCTTTTTTCTATACCTCTCTGTTTCTTCTCATTGCCCATTATTAGCAAATATTTTCAGTACTTAAGTGCTTGGAATAAATCAAGGTAATTTTCTGCTCTAACTCTCTCACCCCCCCCCCCCCCCCCCCTTTTCAAGCTCTAACTGGCTGAGTAGCTTTCAGGGTTAATCCTCATCTCTTTACTACTGAATGTCAGTAATCCCTTTCTAGAAGCCATGTCAATCAGCACACTCAAATAAACAATTTCTAGAAGTCCCTGCGGGGCAAACATTTTATTTATTTATTTTTAATAATCAAGCTCATTTGACTGTGGTCCTATTCTCATCAGACCTATCACCACACATCCGTAAAAATGTTCATAAAAGATTGTGTTCTTTAGAATAGAAATTTTTTCCCCTGGCTACCTCAGAAAATTGTATCTCATGCTATTAATGGTTTAAGTCTTTCCTTTGATTTTTCCTTGGATGGAAAAGAGAGTGACTCTCTAGTGCACACTGTACAGTGTTTTTAGAACATTAAGTTTATCTGCTGAAAGTACTAAACAGTTCCTTCAGATCAAAATTGTTAAAGCATTTCATGGGCACATTTCCGCATAGTGATGAGAGTTGTTGAGTTGCTTCAGGCATGTCTGACTCTTTGTGATCCCAATTTGGGGTTTTCTTGGCAAAGATACTAGAGCATTTGTCATTTCCTTCTCCAGCTCATTTTACAAATGAGGATTTGAGGCAAACAGGATTAATTGACCTGCCCAGAGTCACCCAGATAGCAAGTGTCTAAGGTTCAATTTGAACTCATCAAGCTGAGTCTTCTGATTCCAAGCCCAGCTGCCTAACTGCCCCAGTGATAGAAGCAGCAGGCAAATAGTATTGTACCTGAAAAGAAGACAGATTTAAATCCCATCTCTGATACTCACTAGTCTTGTGAACAACTCACTGATGTGTCTCAGACATCTCTATTACTGGGATTCTCTGTGCTGTTGGAAATTTGGGGTTCTTCTTTTATTCTTGGTATCATTATTTCTCAGGTGAGGAAACCAGAGTACAAAAAATCTCCTGACTCTTACTAAAAACCTTTTTGACTATGGGCTAGGTTCAGGAAAATGACTCTTTTAAGTGCTATTAGCAAGCAGATTGGTCAGGGTCATCTTTGCTTTTGCTTTTTGCTGTGTAGTTTGTTTTAGTCATTCATTCATACAACAAACATTTATGAAACAAAAACTAAGTGGAGTTTAGATGAGACAAAAACCCTGACCTTGATCTTTGCCTTCCCTCTCTTGATTACCTCCAGTTTATATTTTCTATAGCTTATTTGTAAATAGGTTTTGAATTCTGTTTCCTTGGTTAGACTGTGAACTCCTCCAGGGCAGGAAATGTCTTTTGTTTATTTTATACCCCTAGGCTTAGTATAATGCCTCATAAATAATAGGTGTATAATAAATATTTTTTGACTGATTGACTTCCCTATTCTCTCTTCAGTTTCCTGAAGAAACATTTACTCGAGCCTCTAAATGTATTCTAGAACAAAAGAACCCACAAAAAGACGTATTGGAGCATTTTACAGCATAAGATTCCTTAGAAGGAAGCGTCTGTCTCACTCAGGTGGAGGGGGAGCATGGTTCAGTACAAGGAGCAGAGACCAGTACAGGTAGGGGAGCAGAGGAGGACAACTGCAGGCTCTCAGCCACAGAAAAGATCACAACACTGTTTCAGAAGAGGATGGTAGAGAAAGTCCTACTTGTGAAGTCCTAGAGGGGAATATAAATTGGTCTCCTGTTCAAAAAAGACTTCTTGGAAGGGCTCAAAAAGTATTTTAAATATCAAATAGAAAAATTGGGAAAGGGAATGCAAGAGAAATTCAATATCTTGAAAAAGGAAGCACAAAACTTGACTGAAGAATACAATTCCATTAAAAATACAATTGGACAAATATAAAGAAAAAATAGTTCTTTTAAAAATAGTTTGACCAAATGGGAAAAAAATCCACTGAAACTAATAGCTCCTTTAAAAATACAGTTGGTCAGGGCAGCTAGGTGGCATAGTAGATAAAGCACCGGCCCTGGAGTTAGGAGTACCTGGGTTCAAATACATTCTCAGACACTTAATAATTACCTAGCTGTGTGGCCTTGGGCAAGCCACCTAACCCCCATTTGCCTTGCAAAAAACCTAAAAATACAGTTGGTCAAATGAAAAAGGAGATTCAAAATCTAACAGAAGAAAATAATTCCTCAAAAACTACAATTGGGCAAATGAAAGCTAATTTCTCTATGAGACAGTAAGTCAGTAAAGCAAAATAAAAATGAAAAAATAGAAGAAAAATGTGAAATATCTCATTGGAAAAACAAATGACCCGGAAAATAGATCCATAAGAGATAATTTAAGAATTATTGGGAGCAGCTAGGTGGTACAGTAGATAGAGCACCAGTCCTAGTCAGGATGAACTGATTTCCAATCTGCCCTCAGACACTTGATACTTGCAAACTGTATGACCCTGAGCAAATCACTTTACCCCATTGCCTCACAAAAACCAAAAACAAGCTAAAAAAGAATTATTAGACTACACGAAAGCCATGATAAATAAAAAGAGCATGGAAAACATCTTTCAAGAAATCTGATATCCTGATACCCTAGAACCAGAGGGTAAACAAATCATTGAAAGGATTCATTGATCATCTCCTGAAAGAGATCCCAAAATGAGAACTCCAAGGAATAACTTAGTCAAATTCTAGAATTATCAGATCAAGGGGAAAAAATACTGTAAGCAGTCAGAAAGAAACAATTCAAATACCAAAGAGTCACAGACTGTATTATCCAGTTTTTGGCAGCATATATTAAAGGGTCAAAAGACCTGGAATATAATATTCCAGAAGGCAAAGACAATTGGACTAAGCAAAACTAAGCATAGTCTTTCAGTGGAAAAGATGAACATTCAACAAAATTGGTGACTTTCAAATTTCCTGATGAAAAAACTGGAGCTGAACCAAAAAATGTGATCTTCTTACATGAGACTCAAGAGATACATAAAAAAGGAAAAGGGAGAAAGAAAAAGAATGTTATTCAATAATATTAAACTGGTTATATTTCTACACAAGAAGATGAGATCTGTAACTCTTGAGAACTTTATCTGTATTAGAAGTAATATTCTTAGAGGATGTGGACTTAAAATGATTTTGATAGGATGATATAAAAAAATTAAGACAAAAAAGGGATGATATGATGGTATACTTAGGAAATCCTAGAAAATCAACTAAAAACTACTTGAAACAATTAGCAACTTTAGGAATGTTGTAGGATATAAAATCAATTCATGTAAATCATCAGCATTTCTATATATTACCATCAAACCCAAAAAGTTAGAAAGAGAAAAAATTCCATTTAAATTTACTCTAGGTCATATAAAATGCTTAGAAGTCTACCGTCAGGACAAATCCAGAAGCTATATGAACACAATTACAAAATACTCTTCACACAAATAAAATCAAATCTAAATAATTGGGAAAAATGTCAATTGTTCATGAGAAGGCTGAACCAATATAAAATTGACAATTCTATCTAAATTAAATTACTTATTCAATGCCATATCAAAATACCCCAAATTTATTTCACAGAGCTAGAAAAAAATAGTAAGATTCATTTGGTGGAAAGGTCAAGAATATCAAGGAAATTAATGAAAAATGCAAAGGAAGGTGGACTACCATACTAGATCTAAAACTATATTATAAAGTTGCTGCCATCAACACTATTGGGTACTAGCTAATAAACAGAGTGGTGGATCAGTGAAATAAATTAGGTACAAAACAAGCAGTAATAAATAATTTGATAAACCCCCAAACTCCAGCTACTGTAATAAGAACTTGCTATTTGAAAAAAACTGCTGGAAAAACTAGAAAATAGTATGGTAGAAATTAGACCAGATCCATATTTCACATACTATATTAAGATAAGTTTGAAATGAATACAGGATTTAGACATAAAAGATATCATAAGCCAATTAGGAGACCTAGGCATAGTTTATATGTCAGATCTAAGGTCTATAGAGAGGGGAGGAATTTATACCTAAAGAAGAGATAGAGAACATTACAAAATGCAAAATGGATAATTTTGATTACCTTAAATTAAAAAAATTTTTGCACAAATAAAACCAATACAACTAATATGAAAAGAAATACAGAAAGCTGGAAAACAACAATTTTCACAGCTATTATTTTTGTTAGTGGACTCATTTCTAAAATATATAGAGAACTAAGTCAAATATTTAAGAATATGAGTAATTTTTCCCAATTGATTAATGATCAAAGGTTATGAACAGGAAGTTTTCAGATAAAATTAAAGCTATCTATAATAATATGAAAAAGTACTCTAAATCATTATTGATTAGAGAAATGCAAATTAAAACAACTCTGAGGTACCACCTCACACCTATTGGATTGGCTAATGTGACAAAAAAGAAAATGATCAATGTCAGAAGGGATAGGGGAAAAGTGGAACCTTGATGTACTGTTGGTGGAGTTGTAAATTAATTGATCTAGCCTTTTTGGAGAGCAATTTGGCACTATGCCCAAAGGGCTATAAACCTGTGCATACCCTTTGATCTAGCAATACCACCACTAGGTCTGAATCCCAAAGAGATCAAATGACTGAAGAAGTTATGGTATATGAATGTTATGGAGTTCTATTGTTCTCTAAGAAATCATGAATTGTTAGATTTCAGAAAAGTCTGGAAAGACTTGAATGAACTGATGGCGAGTGAAGTGAGCAGAACCAGGAGATCAATTGTGTTGAATTTAGTTCCTCTTAGTAGTTCAGTAAGTAAGGAAAAATTTAAAAGATTTGTGACAGATAATACAATCCACATCCAGAGAAAATACAATGGAATCTGCATAGAGATGAAAGCATATTATTTTCACTTTTTAGAATTTGTTTATGTTTTTTCTTTTTCTTATGTTTTTTCTTTAAGTTCTGATTCTTCCTTCACAACCTGATTAATATAGAAATATATTAAACATGATTATACATTTAACATAACATATTACTCACTATAATGGGGAGGAGGGAGGGAAAGGAAGGAAGGAGAGAAGGAGAAAAATGTGGAACTTAAAAGTTTCCAAAAAGATGAGGGTTGAGGGGAGGCTAGATGGTGCAGTGGATAGAGCACCCACCCTGGAGTCAGAAGTACCTGAGTTCAAATTTGACCTCAGACACTTAATAATTACCTAGCTGTGTGGCCTTGGGCAAGCCACTTAACCCCATTTGCCTTGCAAAAAAAAAAACCCCAAAAGATGAGGGTTGAAAGGTGTCTTTTCATGTTATTGTAAAATAAAATAACAAAACCATATTTATTTATTGATTGATAATAGCAAAATAATGGATCATGGGAAATCTGATTAAGATTTTCTTTGCTGATAGGGAGGATTAAGGAATATTTCCTAGAGAAAGAACATTTGAGGTGGGATATTGGGAATGGTTGGATTTAAGTTAAAGAGAGGAGAAAATAGAACAAATTAGGAATAGGGCATTTATTTAAGAATGTATCACATTTTGGGGAAGAAGATAGCATCTTGATACTCTGTTTATGGACTCAATTAAGGCTTCCCCAATAAGGAAGAATGAGAAGTAAATGGATTTCAACCTGGATCAAGTTATAGAAGAGTGGCAATCACAGTCCTAAGCTAAACCCTTAAAATATACATCAGTTGAAACAATACTTGATACAGTCCCTAAAATTCAGAGTCATAATTGTGTGATTAAGTTGCTTCGGTTCCTACTCTCTTACATTACTCCACTGGGAGTCTTCTTTGACACTGATTTTACTCTGTTTTCCCAAGGAGTTTGAGACATTTTCTGTGATGAGACTAGAAGCACCTGAAGAGGACATGGAGGACCAACTGCCATAGTTGTAATCTCTTAACTACTTTATGAGGTCCTTCCAACCAAATCAAATACAAGAGCATTCTGAAATTGAACAGTGATTTTTTCACCTTACCTCTGTTGTTCCAACACAGTTTCTTTTTGTGCTTATTCAATAAGGTATCTTTGTGACCTAAGGAAATCTTACCCACTACTTTGAAGCCATTCTTCAAAAGCTCTATGAGCAAACAGAAAAGTGACCATATAGATTTGTTGGGAAATAGAACTACATTATTTTTCTCTTAAGTTTTAGCTAACATTTCTTTTTATATCCACTTGAAAAAGTTATTGGATCACTGAAAGAAGAATTGAATTGAAAAGAAGATTGAATATATTCTGCCATGGCTTATGGCTACCCTATTCCCTTGCAAATTATAGTACTTTTAAAATTATGCTTTTCTATGTTTTTTAAATTTGCTTTCTTTTGGAAGAAAAAGAAAATATGTACTGTCATCTCTGTGGACTTGAAAAAACATGATGTGACATAATTTAGGCATTTTCAAGCTAACACTGAACATTAAGATAACATTAACAACACTATCTTGTTCACCTTATGTAAGATAATTATCAGGAACATATTTATTTTGAGTTCTCTAGGTCTTTTTCCCATGCTCATCATGCACATGGTCACTTAAATATCGTATTCTTACCTTTCTGTCTCTTTCAAAAAATACTCAGCTTGATTAAGCAGCTTCTGAACAAAATACAAAATGTTCACTCAATTTCTTCATGTCAATCAATTGGGTGGGTGGTAGTATTTCCAAGGACTGGGTTAGAACTCGAAAATTATCATGACAAATTTAAGAAATAGATATAGGTAAACAAGATAAAATCAGTTCTTGTCTCTAAGGGAGAAGAATCAAGTGATATAGAATCAAAAGACCATCCAGTATTTGGAAGAGTTGGTCTTGGAATTCAAAAGACCTGAGTTACAAACCTGCCTCTGACAAAACACTGTCCATGAGGACAGAGGCAAGTCACTTAAAAGCTCAACCTCTCAGATACCTAAGACTATAAGATATATGTCTAAAATAAGATGGAAACTGGTCTTCCTCTGGGAAAATTGGCAGATACTCCACTCCATCCTAACCCCAGGAGTATATAGTATATTCCATTCTGTAAGCGTTATTATGCAATTCAAATGGCAAGTGTAATCTTGGGATAAAAAATTAGATCATAGTAATAAGGGTCTTTAATATGGTGCTCTACTCAGTTACTATTAGAAATGCAATTGAAGTGACCCTCACTGTCTAGATGACCTTGGAAAAGTGATTTAAAATCCTCAATTCTTAATTACTTCATATAAAATAAGAAATAGACTAGATGTCCCCTTATATATTTTCCAGTTCTGATGTTCAGTTGTTTGGGTCTTGTCTGCCTCTTTGTGACCCTATTTGGGGTTTTCTTGGTAAAGATATCAAAAAATCTAGTTTATTTTTACAGATGAGAAAATTGAGGCAAATGGGGTTAAGTGACTTGCTCAGGGTGAAATAGCTAGCAAATATCTGAAGTCAGATGAAAGGGAGAGCTGGCAGAGGGGTATCCATGTGAGGGCAAAGCAGCTGATGTGGAGGTAGAGTCAACCAAAGAGTGAGCTGGAAAAAAAATGAGTGGGAAGAGAATTCTGACTGGGGTTCCTCAAGACATGATGGTTCCTGGCAGAGACTCATCAAATAGCAAGGATCCATCAAGGTGAAGGATAGAGAACACAGATCTGGAAGAAATAGTTAGCACATTGGATGTTAGAATACAAAATGTATTCATTATAATAGGAAAAAAAATTGGTTTTGTATTTAGTTTATATACTTGCATACAAATAATCATATGGACAAGTACAGGATGGAATATCCATGATTAAGAAAACAGCTCATTAGTAAAACATCTGGTAGTGTTAGTATATTATGAGCTCAACGTGATCAATAGCATGTCATGGTATCCAAAAGCCCCACCGTGATCTTGGCATTGGCAGAGGCATAATGTCCAGACCAAGGGAAGAGATAATGTTGATTTGTGTTTTTCTCAGTTCTGGGGGTAGCATTTTAGCATGGTAGTCTTGCCAGACTATACTTTTGAGAACATAGTCAAAGTATCAGGGAGTAAATGAAAGAGATGTTCATCATTTGAGAAATGATTGAATAAATGTAAATGAATGTGTTGGAATACTATTGTGCTATTAAAAAATGAGGAAATGTGATTTCAGATACATAGAAAAACATAAACTGAGACAATGTAAAGTAAAAAAATTCAGGGGAAATAATTTGTACTATGATACTGATATTATAAAAATGAACAATTTTTAAAAGGTTTATAAATTATAATGTGGGGTGGAGCCAAGATGGTGGCATGAGAACAGCCTTTCCTAGGAGCTCTCTCCAAAATATTTCAAAAACCTTAAAATTATGACTCTAACTAAATTTTAGAGAGACAGAACCCACAGAAAAATCCAATGAGGCAATTCTCCAGCCCAAGGTAACCTGAAAACCATGGGAAATCTCTGTTCCCTGAGGTTGGAAGGGGTGGTAGAGCAGCTGGGATCACCATGCCAGAGGGAAGGAGTTCCAGCCCTCTGGGAACATCCTGCAGGGCATCTGGGTCCCTGGGAGTTCTGGCTTCTGGCAGAAGAAGCAGTTTCCTGACCTGTATGCTGTGTGATCCTTACAATCAGGATCACACAGCATACAGGGAGTACCAAGCACAACTTGGAAGATCAGTAGGGAAACCTCTGCCAGAGTGAGCATGAAGCCCAGGCCAATGTAGCCCTCCTTGGCTCAGCTGTGGACTCAGCACAGCCCAGATCTCAGGAAATGGAAGCAGGCCCACAGAGCTGCCCAGCAGGGAGCCCCCCCGCCACCACCTCACAGCTTCTCCCAGTGTATTCAACCCACCAAAGGTAAGGGGGTAGAGGGGGACTGTTGAGATCTCTCCTCTGTCCTTGGGACAAGACTTTGGAGCTTTGCCCATATTCAGACCCTGGTCGCAGTCTGGGGGCCCCCATTGCCATAGAGCAGGACCCTCCTCACAGCTCCAAAGCAGAGGGGAGGGCTTGTGGTTATCCACAGACCAGAGCACAACCCAGGAGAGCAGTCAGATCCTCTCTTAAGACCTTGAAGGAACTGAGGTCCCTGTGGAGTTGTCCCAGTAATACTCAAAAGATTGGGAAGTACCCCAAACCAGGGCATAAGCTGGGGAAATGAGTAAACAGAAAAAAAGGAACCTGACCATGGATAATTACTTTGGTAACCTTGGAGGATCAAAACACACACGTAGAAGATAAGAAAGTCCAAGCTTCTGTAACCAAAGCACCCAAGAAAAATAGGAATTGGATTCAGGCTATGACAGAGCTCAAAAAAAAAAGATTTTGAAAATCAAGTAAGAGAGATAGAGGAAAAACTGACAAGAGAAATGAGAGAGATGCAAGAAAATCATGAAAACCAAGTCAGCAGCTTGGTGAAGGAAATCCAAGAAAGCAACATGCTAAAAACCAGTTTGAGTCAAATAGAAAGAGCAGTTCAAAAAAGTTAATGAGGGGGAAAAATGCCTTAAAAAGAAGAATTGGCCAGATGGAAAAGGAGATAAGAAAGCTCTCTGAGGAAAACTAATTCAACAAATGTGGAATGGCGCTAAAGGAAACCAATGACTTTGCGAGGAATAATAAACCAATATCAAAAGAATGAAAAAAACTAGAAGAAAATGTGAAATATTTCATTGAAAAAAACAACTGACTTAGAGAACAGATCCAGAAGAGACAATTTAAAAATTATTGGGCTACCTGAAAAATCATGATCAGGAAAAGAGCCTTGATTTCATTTTAAAAGAATTTCTACAGGAAAATTGCCCTGATGTCCTAGAAGCAGAGGGTAAGATAGAAATTGAGAGAATCCACCGATCTCTTCTTGAAAGAGATCCAAAAGAAAAAAAAAAACCCAAACCCAGGAATATTATAGTCAAGTTCCAGAGCCCTCAAGTCAAAGAGAAAATATTAGTCAGAAGGGGCAGCTAGGTAGCATAGTGGATAAAGCACCGGCCCTGGAGTCAGGAGTACCTGGGTTCACATCCAGTCTCAGACACTTAATAATTACCTAGCCGTGTGGCCTTGGGCAAGCCACTTAACCCTTTTTGCCTTGCAACACCGCCCCCCCCCAAAAGAAAATATTAGTCAGAACAAAACAATTCAAATATGGTGGCACTACAGTCAGGATCACATAGTATTTAGCAACATCTACATTAAGGGATTGTAGGGCTTGGAATATGATATTCCAGAAAGCAAAAGAGCTTGGAATGCAACTGAGAATCAACTACTCAGCAAAACTGAACATCTTCTTCCAGGGGAAAAGATGGACTTTCAATGAAACAGGGGAATTTTAAATTTTCCTGTTGAAACAACCAGAGCTGAAGAGCCAGGTACAGGACTAAGGTGAAGCATTGAGAGGATAGACAAGAAGGATAAGTTATGAGGGATTTTATGATGATGAATTGCATGTATTCCTGCATGGGAAGATGATAGTGATAATACTCATGTGAACCTTCTCATTTATTAGAGCAGGTAGAAGGGGCATATATAGACAAGGCACAGGAGGGAGCTGAATTTGAAGGTATAATATGTTATAAAAACGGAATCAACAGGTGAAAAAGAAATGTACTGAAAGGAAAGGAGGGGTAGAAGGGGGTAAGATATTTCATGTAAACAAGTCAAGAAATAGCTTTTGCAATGGTATGGAATGGGGGAGGTGAGGGGGGGATGAGGTACCCTTCATTCTCATCAGAAATGGCTCAGAGAGAAAACAACATACATACTTAATAGGGTATAGAAATCTAGAAGAAAAAAGAGAGAAAGGGAATGGGAGAAAGGGAATAGGGAAGGAAGGGGGGGGATGTAGGTGATAGAGGAGAGGGTAGATCATGGGAGAGGATAGTTAGATATAACACATTTTCTTTTTTACTTTTTGTAAGGTGGTGGGATTGGATGGCCTGTCCAGGACTGTGGAGCTAGGTGGTTACTGGGTCTCTAGAGTGGGATGTAGGTTTAGGGCCTCTTGGCCCCTGGGCTGGTGTTCTGTCCACTGCACCACTCAGCTGCCCCCACAGCACATTTTTGAAGAGGGACAGAATGAAAGGAGAGAGAAAATATAATAAATGGTAATAGGGAGGAATGGATGGAGGGAATTAAAATCAGCAACAGCAACTGGAAAAATATGGAAGTAACTTCTCTGATGGACTTATTTTTTTAAAACATATTTATTTATTTATTCTTATTTTGTACAACTAATGTTTTTTAATATATTACTAAAAAATTCTTGTTTAAGAGTAAACATAATGCCCCCTCCCCCAAGAAAATATAGACCCACATAAGCAATAAAGGGGAGAGAAAAAATTAAAATTAAAATAATAATAATAATAACAACAACAATAATAATTTTAGGTATGGCCAGGTGGTGCAGTGGATGGAGCACCAGCCCTGGATACAAGAGAACCTGAGCCCAAATCCGGCCCCAGACACCCAACAATCACCCAGCTGTGTGACCCCATGTAAGCCACCCCAACTCCATTGCTACAAAAACCAAAAAAACAAACAAAAAAGACCCAAAGTAAAATAAAATAGTAATAATAATAATAATAATAGTAGGGGCTGCTGGATGGCAGACAGATCACTGGCCCTTGAGCCAGGAGTACCCAGGTCCAAATCCAGCCTCAGACACCCAACAATCGCCCAGCTGTGTGGCCCCAGACAGGCCACCCAGTCCCATTTGCTCTGCAACACCCCCCAGAAAATGATAATAATAAAAAATGTGCTTCAGTCTGTGTTCCAATACCACCAGCTCTGTTGCAGGTGGATCACATTCTTTAAGATAAGTACATCACAAAAGTTACTTCCATATATTTCCACTGTTGCCATTGCTGATCGCAACTTCCTCCATTCATACTTCTCTGCTACCATAAACTATATTTTTTCTCTCCTTTCACTCTGTCTCTGCTGTAGGGTAGCTGAGTGGCACAGCAGAGAGATCCCCAGCCCTGGAGCCAAGAGGCCCCAAACCCGCATACCACCCCTTACCCAGCATCCACCCAGCCCTATGGTCCCAGACAGGCCCTTCAATCCCAGTCCTTTACAAGAAGTAAAAAAGAAAATGTGTTATATTTGACCACTCTCTCACCATGGTCCATCCTCTCCTCCATCACTCACATTCCCCCCTTCCCCCTGTTGCCCTTCTCTCCTTCTTACTCCAGATGTCTATACCCCATTGAGTATATATGCTGTTTCCTCTCCTTAGCCACCTCTGATGAGGGCAAAGATTCTCTCATTTCTCCTCACCTTCCCCACTTCCATATCATTGCAATAGCTCATTGTAATAAAGAAAAATCTTATTATATGAAATATCTTAGCCTATTCCTCCTTTCCTTTTTCTTTCTCCCATTACATTTCCCTTTTATCTATTGACTCCATTTTTACACCATAATATATCTTAAAATTCAGTTTTCTCCTGTGCTTCATCTATAAAAGCTCCTTCTACCTGCTCTATTAAATGAGAAGGTTCATATGAGTATTATCAGTATCATTTTTATATACAGGAATACATGTAATTCATCATTATTTCTGATGGACTTATGATAAAGAATGTGATCCACCCCAGAGACAGAGCTGATGGTATCGGAACACAGGCTGAGGCACATTTTTTTCTCTCTTTCATTTTATTTCTTGTGAAGATTTTTATCTTTGTGGGGGGACGGGAGATTATGTTTACTCTCACAACTCTTACAACAAATAAATGAGAAGGTTCATATGAGTATTATAAGTATCATCTTCCCATGCAAGAATACATGCAGTTCATCATCATAAAATCCCTCATAATTTACCGTTCTCATCCACCCTCTCCATGCTTCACCTTAGTCCTGTACCTGGCTTTTCAGGTTGTCAGCTTTACTCTTACTCTTATTTTAGTAATGTGTAAATAAATAAAAATATAAATTAAAAATAAAAATAAAAATTTTTTTAAAGACAGGTTTATAAATTGATGAAGAATGAAAAGAACTAAACCAGGAAAGAAACAAATAATAACAACATTGTAAAGACAAGCAGCTTTGAAAACTCCAAGAGTGTTGTATGATTGATATAATGACCATCTGTGATTCCCTAAGGACTGATGATGAAACATACTTTGCATACTTTTAGGGTACAGAATGATACCTATCTAGAAGATCTTTGTAAAAAGACATCTAAGGGGCAGCTAGGTGGCTCAGTGGATAGAGTACCAGCCCTGGAGTCAGGAGTACCTGAGTTAAATCCAGCCTCAGACACTTAATAATTACCTAGTTGTGTGACCTTAGGCAAGCCACTTAACCCCATTGCCTTGCAAAAACTAAAAAACAAAAGACATCCAAGTGTATTGAGAATTAGATGACGATTTGTATACAGGAAATTTGTTTTGAACTTTGCATATTTGTTATAAAAATTTGTTTTTTTCTTTTCTTTTTCAAAGACTCAGGAGGTGGAAGACAATGAAAACTGATTACTGTTCATACAAAAAGAACAATGCCAGTTGAGAAGGGATGCTATGGATGTGGAATATTGCATATATTTTCAGATTTGGTCATATGTTGTTAGTCTTACTTAACTGCTTACATTGTTACAAGAGACCTCTCAGAAAGTAAGGGTTATCTGTAAATGTTTGTAATGTAAAAAACAAACATATCAATAAAACTGAAGTAAAAAATATACCTTGCTATACAAAGATTAATTGAAAGAATTTGGGATGGGGGCAGAGCCAAGATGGCGACAAGAGAGGATCCTCTCTTAGGCGCTCTCTCATAAAACTTACAAACTAAGGACTCTAACTAAATTTTCAAGAGACAGAACCTACAGAGGGACCCAGTGAAGCAGTTCTCCTACTCAAGGTAACCTGGAAAAGAGCAGAAAGGCTCTGCTCCCCGGGGTTGGAGGGGTGGCCCACCAGAGGGGTGGCCCGCCATATCCAAAGAACTTCAGCCTCCTGGAGGTAGCCTCAGGGCGCTGGGAGCCAGGGCTCAACAGCAGCAGGAGAGTTTCCTGACTTTTGCCCCAGGGAGCACTGGGTACAAGTTGGGGGAACAGCAGGGGACCTCTGCCTGAGTGAGCAGATGAAGCCCAGCCCTCAGGGCACACAGTGAGTAGCAAGGCCAAGGCAGTCCACATCCAGGAAACAGAACAGGTGGAGCCAGTAAGCAGGAGCCCCCAGAGCATGAGCCCATTGAACCTATAGAGGGGAGTGAAGAGAGAGAGACTGCAGAGCTCTGCCCTCTGCCCCTGGAACAGGACTCTGGGGTTCTGACCACATTCAGATCCTGATCGCAGTCTAGGCTCCCCATAGAACAGCAGGGCCCCCTCCACCTCAACCCCGTGGCAGAGGAGGGCGCATATGGTCATTCACAGACCAGGAGGGAGGACAGAGCCTCACACACTGAGACCCTTGTGGGAGTGTCCCAAAAGCTCAGGAGGCATCCCCCAAAACAGGCTAAGGCTGGGAAAATAAGCAAGTAGAGAAACAAGAGGAAGATTTTGCAAATGAGCCCAAGAAGGATCAAAATACCCAGTATGAAGATGAGGAAGCACAAGCTCCTGCATCTAAAGACTCCAAGAAAAACAGAAATTGGGCTCAGGCTATGACAGAACTCAAAAAAGACTTTGAAAATCAAATGAGGGAGTTAGAAGAAAAACTGGGACAAGAAATAAGAGAGATGCAGGAAAAACATGAAAATGAAGTCAGCTTAGTCAAGGAAATCCAAAAACATGCTAAAGAAAATAGCATGCTAAAAACCAGCTTAGGTCAAATGGATAAAACAGTTCAAAAAGTTATTGAGGAGAAGAATGCTTTAAAAAGCAGAATTGGCTAGATGGAAAAAGAGATAAGAAAACTCTGAGGAGAACAAATCCTTCAGACAAAGAACAGAACTCAAGGAGATTGCTGAATTTATGAGAAATCAGGACTCAATACTTCAAAACCAAAAGAATGAAAAATTAGAACAAAATGTGAAACATCTCATTGAAAAAACAGCTGATATGGAAAACAGATTTAGGAAAGATAATTTTAAAAATATTGGAATACCTGAAAGTCATGATCAGGAAAAGAGCCTTGACATCATTTTCAAAGAATTACTACAGGAAAATTGCCCTGATATCCTAGAAGCAGAGGACAAAATAGAAATGGAGAGAATCCACTGATCCCCCTGAGAAAGAGATCCCAAAAAACCAACCCCTAGGAATATTATAGCCAAGTTTCTGAACTCCCAAGTCAAAGAGAAAATATTACAAGCAGCCAGAAGGACACAATTCAAATACCATGGAGCTGCAGTCAGGATCTCACAGGACTTAGCAGCAACTACATTAAAAGCTCGTAGGGCTTGGAATGTAATATACCGGAAGGCAAAAGAGCTTAGAATGCAACTGAGAATCAACTACCCAGCAAAACTGAATGTCCTCTTCCAGGGAAAAAGATGGACTTTCAGTGAACCAGGGGAATTTCAAATGTTCCTGTTTTTTTTTTATTACAATGAGCTATTGCAATGATATGGAAGTGGGTAAGGTAAAGGGGAATGAGGGAATCTTTGCTGTCATCAGAGGTGGCCAGGAGAGGAAACAGCATATGTACTCAATGGGGTACAGGCATCTGGAGTAAGAAGGAAGGGGGGGACAGGAGGAAGGGGTGGGGATGTGAATGAAGGAGGAGAGGATGGACCAAGGGGAGAGTGGTCAGATATAACACATTTTCTTTTTTACTTCTTGCAAGGCACTGGGATTGGATGGCCTGTCCCTGACCATAGAGTCAGGTGGATGCTGGGCCTAAGGGATGGTAGCGGGGCTCAGGGCCTCTTGGCCCCAGGACCAGGGATCTGTCTGCTACACCACTCAGCTACCCTACAGCAGAGTCAGAGTGAAAGGAGAGAGAAAATATAGTACATGGTAGTGGAGAAATAACGAAAGGAGGGAGTTGCGATCAGCAAAGGCAACAGTGGAAAAATAGGGAAGTAATTTTTCTGATGGACTTATCATAAAGAATGTGATCCACTCACAACAGAGTTGGTGGTGTTGGAACATAGCCTGAAGCACATTTTTAATTATTATTATTTTTGGGAGGGGGGTGCAGGGCCAATGGGACTGGGTGGCCTGCCTGCGGCCACATAGTGGGGTAATTGTTGGTTGTCTGAGGCTGGATTTGGACCTGGGTGCTCCTGGCTCAAGGGCCAGTACTCTGTCTGCCACATAGCTGCCCCTATTATCATTACTATTTTATTTTATTTTATTTTAGGTCTTTTTTTTCTTTTTTTTTTTTTTGGTTTTTGCAGGGCAGTGGGGTTGGGGTGGCTTGCATGTCATACGGCTGGGTGATTGTTGGGTGTACGGGGCTGGATATGGGCTTGGGTGCTCCTGGCTCCAGGGCTGGTGCTCCATCCACTGGGCAAGCTGGCCATACCTACAATTATTATTATTATTTTTTCATTTTATTTTAAATTTTTTTCTCTCCCCTTTACTTCATCGCTCAAGCGAGTCTATATTTTTTGGTGGGGGAGGGGATATTTTGTTTACTCTTAAACAAGAATATTTTATTGATGTAGAAAAAAAACATTATTTGTACAAAATGAGAATAAATAAATATTAAATTATAAAAATAATTTGGGATGGTAAACCTGGAAAAAAAGAAGACTTAGGGAAGACTTAGGTGATGCAGTGGATAGAGCACTAGATCTGAAGTCAGGAGGACCTGAGTTCAAAATCAGACTCATACACATATTTACCTAGCTGTGTGACCTTGGGCAAGTCACTTAACCCCATGGCCTTTCAAAAAAACCCCAAAAGAATTTGAAGGGATGGCCAGGAGGTGGGGAGGAAGGGATTAGACCTGCTTGTTTTGTTTAGTTCTAGAGAGCAAAGTTATTGGGTTGAGTAGGATCTATGGGTAGATAATGCAGAGCCACCTTAGGTTTGACTAAGGAAAAAACTTCCTAATATCTGAGATGTGCAAAAGGAGAACAAGTTCCTATTGGTAATAATTAGGTAGTGCTTTATTGACACCTTCCTATCTTTTACACTTTCCCCTCTTTCCATGAAATCCAGTGACACTCTTGCAGTTTTTCTTCCCTGACATTCTATCTCCTGGTCGCATTATCACAAACTCAACCCTTACGTGTCTCTATCGTTCTCTGTTTCTTGGATAACCTGGCTTCCTTCATCTCCCAGGTAACAGCCAACCTTCTACAGGAAATCTTTCCCAATCCCCCTTGATACTGGTTAATGTCTTCTCTCTTAGACTCTCCTCAGTTTATCCTCTGGATATTTGCGTTTGATCACAGCTGTTTGCATAGTGTTTCCCCTCTTAGACTATGAATTCATTGAGAACAAACTTTTTTTGACATGCTCTGTTCTTGTGTCCCCAGTGCTTATCACAGACCAGCACACAGTAGGCACTTTTAAAATTCTTGTTGACTTACCTTGACTTGACTTGTAGAGGAGAGTCCAGTTGGACCAGATGACTAGGACTCCTAAAACCGGTTCTATGAAAGCTCCTTAGGGATTTGCCTACAATACATGGGTCATAGGTAGCACTGATGAGACTAGAACTCAGCTCTTCTTACTTCTAGATCTACTTTCTTTTCACTCCTTGACAAGAGGCAGGCCTATTGTCACTCTCTTCCTCACCCTACTTCTCCCACCTCAAAATTCTCTCCTTGACTCTTTCAGGTCCTTGACTCTTTCAAGTATATTCATTTGGGAGTGATCTTATTTTCTAAAACCTGATGTATTATTATTATAGCACAAAATCTCAAAACATATCATAATATGTGTTATTATTATTATAAGAATTGTTTTTAAAATGGTATATACATCTGAGATCTCAATGAAGGAGTTTAATTTATGAGTTTCAAAATAAAGAATGGTTTATAAGACACAAAAGAAATAGTTTTATAAATATTTTGCTGTCATATGAATATATATATATTTATAGAAGTATATATATCTATACCCAGGCATATGAATATCTACATATATGCATACATGTATGGGCATGTATATTTGTATACACACAAAAAAACACTCTTCAATTAAAAGAGATTGGTGAAATATGCCCTGGCTGCTTTGAGGTAGTCATATAAAACTCTTAAATGGGATGAAAGTTAACGAACTTACTATAGAAAATTACTATCTTAAAGACATGCATCTATAGAATTATCTAGAGTTTGGAACTGCAAGTAAAAATGAAAGAATGAAAAATTGGAATTCAAGAAAGAAAATGTTTCCAATGGTCATTTTGAGAGTGTAAATTGGAATGTAATGGTAACTTAGCTATCTATTGCTAGGACATGATCTAGTGTATGAGCAAGAGAGTATGACTAAAGAAATACCATGATTTTCAAGCTTTTCCACCCTGAAATCCCTTTCAAGGATCTTAAGACCTGTTATGTGCTTCCTGCAATCTTCCTCCCTTCAAGTCAGACTCCCACCTTTGATTTTTATGGATATTATCACCACCAAATAAATCACTGTTTAGAACTTGATAACTCCAGGCTCTGTTGCTATTTCATGAGTGAAGCACAAATTACCTAGAAGATGATGTTCGACTTTACCTAAACTTGGCTTCCTTCCTAAAAATCAATCAGTAAACATTTAAGTGCCTACTATGTGCTAGACTAGTTCAAAGCACTAAAGATACAAAAATTGGCAGTAGACAATTCCTGCTCTCAAGGAACTTAAAATCTCATGACATTATAACTCTGTTCAATCACCTCATTTTATAAATCAGGAAAGTGAAACCCAGGGAAATTAAGTGACTTGACCAAAGCTACCCAATTAAATAAATATCAAACGTGGAATTGGAACCTATTTTCCCCTACTTCAGAGCCAGCAATCTATTAGTTTCAATTCATTTACTTCTCTCTTTTTTCTTTTTTTCTTTTCTTTTCTTTTTTTAAGTCTCATTTTGTACAAATTTTTTTTACATTAATAAAATATTCTTGCTTACAAGTAAACAAAATACCCCTCCCCCCATGTATATAGACTTGCTTGGGTGATAAAGTAAAGGGGAGAGAAAAAAAATTAAAATAAAAAAAATAGTAATAATTGTAGGTATGGCCAGGTGGTGCAATGGACGAAGCACCAGCCCTGGAGCCATGAGCACCCGAGCCCACATCAAGCCCCATGGACCCAACAATCACCCAGCCGTGTGACATGCAAGCCACCTGATCCCCACTGCCCTGCAAAAACCAAGAAGAAGAAAAAAAAAGACCCAAAATAAATAAAATAGTAATAATAGTAGGGGTGGCTGGGTGGCAGACAGAGCATTGGCCCTTGAGCCAGGAGCACCCGGGTCCAAATCCGGCCTCAGACACCCAAAGATCACCTTGCTATGTGGCCCCAGGCAGGCCACCCAGCCCCATTTGCCCTGCACCCTCCCCCAAATAATAATAATAATAATAAAAAATGTGCTTCAGTCTTTGTTCCAACACCAACAACTCTGTCATGGGTAGATCGCATTCTTTATGGTAAGTCCATTGCAAAAGTTACTTCCATATTTTTCCAGCATTGCCATTGCTGATCACAACTCCCTCCTTTCTTATTTCTCCACTACCATGTACTATATATTTCTCTCTCCTTTCACTCTGACTCTGCTGTAGGGTCACTGAGTGGTGCAGCAGACAGATCCCTGGTCTTGGGGCCAAGAAGCCCTGAGCCCCCATACCACCCCTTAGACCCAGAATCCACCTGGCCCCATGGTCCTGGGCAGGCCTTCCAATCCCAGCCCCTTGCAAGAAGTAAAAAAGAAAATGTGTTATATCTGACCACTCTCCCCCCATGGTCCATCCTCTCCTCCTTTATTCACATCCCCCCCTGCTCCCCCCTCCTTCTTACTCCAGATGACTATACCCCACTGAGTATATATGCTGTTTCCTCTCCTAGCCACCTCTGATGAGAGCAAAGGTTCCCTCATTCCCCCTTGCCTCCCCTTCCATATCATTGCAATAGCTCATTGTAATAAAAAAAAATCTTATTATATGAAATATCTTGGCCTATTCCCCTCTCCTTTTTCTTTCTCCCATTACATTTCCCTTTTTTTTCTGTTGACTCCATTTTTACACCATATTTTATCTTCAAATTCAGCTTTCTCCTGTGCTTCAACTATAAAAGCTCCCTCTACCTGCTCTATTAACTGAGAACATTCATATGAGTATTATCAGTGTCATTTTTCTATGCAGGAATACATGCAGTTCATCATCATTAAGTCCCTCATATTTTCCCCCTCTCCTCCAATCTCCATGCTTCACCTGAGTCCTATATTTGAAGATCAAACCTTCTGTTCAGCTCTGGCCATTCCAAAAGGAACATTTGAAATTCCCCTGGTTCATTGAAAGTCCATCTTTTTCCCTGGAAGAGGACATTCAGCCTTGCTGGGTAGTTCATTCTTGGCTGCATTCTAAGTTCTTTTGCCTTCCGGTATATTGTATTCCAAGCCCTATGAGCTTCCAATGTAGTTGCTGCTAAGTCCTGTGTGATCCTGACTGCAGCTCCACGATATTTGAACTGTGTCCTTCTGGCTGCTTGTAATATTTTCTCTTTGATTTGGGAGTTCTGGAACTTGGCTATAATATTCCTAGGGGTTGGTTTTTTGGGATTTCTTTCTCGGGGGGATTGGTGGATTCTCTCCATTTCTATTTTGCCCTCTACTTCTAGAATATCAGGACAATTTTCCTGTAGTAATTCTTTGAAAATGATGTCAAGGCTTTTTTCCTGATCATGACTTTCAGGTATTCCAATAATTTTTAAATTATCTTTCCTAAGTCTGTTTTCCATATCAGTTGTTTTGTCAATGAGATATTTCACATTTTCTTCTAATTTTTCATTTCTTTGGTTTTGAAGTATTGATTCCTGATTTATGGTAAATTCATCAATCTCCCTGAATTCTATTCTTTGTCTGAAGGATTTGTTCTCCTCAGAGAGTTTTCTTATCTCTTTTTCCATCTGGCCAATTTTGCTTTTTAAGGCATTCTTCTCCTCAATAACTTTTTGAACTGTTTTATCCATTTGACCTAAGCTGGTTTTTAGCATGCTATTTTCTTCAGCATGTTTTTGGATTTCCTTGACTAAGCTGCTGACTTCATTTTCATGTTTTTCCTGCATCTCTCTCCTTTCTTTTCCCAGTTTTTCTTCCAGCTCCCTCAAAGTCTTTTTTGAGCTCTGTCATAGCCTGAGACCAATTTCTGTTTTTCTTGGAGTATTTAGATGCAGGAGCTTGTACTTCTTCATCTTCAGACTGAGTATTTTGATCCTTCTTGTCCTCATTTGCAAAATATTTCTCAATAGTCTTCCTATTATTTCTCTGCTTGCTCATTTTCCCAGCCTGGGCCTGGGTTTTGGGGCGCTTCCTGAGCTTTTGGGACAGTCCCACAAGGGTTTCAGTGTGTGAGGTTCTGTCTTCTCTCCTGGTCTGTGAATGACCATAAGCACCCCCCTCTGCTACGGGCTGAGGTGGGGTGGCCCTGTTGTTCTATGGGGGGGCCTAGACTGCGATCAGGATCTGAATGTGGTCAGAACCCCAGAGTCCTGTTCCAGAGGCAGAGGACAGAGCTCTGCAGTCTCTCTCTTTTCACTCCTCTCCCTCAGCTCAATGGGCTCATGCCCTGGGGGCTCCTGCTTACTGGCTCAGCCTGCTTCTGTTTCCAGATCTGGGCTGCAGAAAGACCAAGCTGCTGGTTGTGTACCCTGAGGGTTGGGCTCCTCGTGCTCGCTCTGGCAGAGGTCCCCTGCTGTTCCTCCACTTTGTGCCGGTACTCCCTGGGGTGCAGCTCAGGAGATTCCCCTACTGCTGTGAGCTTGGGCTCCCAGCGCCCTGGGGCTGCCTCCAGGAGGCTGAAGTTCTTTTGCTCTGGTGGGCCACCCCTCTGGCAGGCTGCCCCTCCAACCCCGGGGGAGCAGAGCCTTTCTGCTCTTTTCCAGGTTACCTTGAGTAAGAGAACTGCCTCACTGGGTCCCTTTGTGGGTTCTGTCTCTTGAAAGTTTATTTAGAGTCCTTAGTTTCAAATTTTATCAGAGTGTGCCTAAGACTCGAACCCTTCTTGTCACCATATTGGCTCTGCCCCCCATTTCATTTATTTCTCAAAAAATATTATGTCAAAAGGCATGGAACCTGACCACCACATAGTGGATTCAGTAAATATTAGTGATGTGATCTCACAGGTCTCTTCTGAATTTGGAAACATTGTCATGTTTCTGATTACCCCTTGTTTCCCCCTCTCCTCACTATCAATATGATTCATCTTGTGCCACATTCTTTTTGGGGCTTCTCTGCAATCTACAGTCTCATAGAGTTGCCTCAGACACTTGTCATGTTGAGGGTCATACATAATTATATAGCAGAGGTAGAGCATATAACATAAAACAGGAAAGAGGATTGCTTATGAAATGAATTTCTATTAATTAGACCTTGCTTTTTAAGTATACAAAAAAGTTAACATGTGACTTTCAAAATTTTCCTACTTGTCTATGATTTCTTCTGGTCTTTTGTTTTATTTTCATTTTTTTAGTGGAGTGGGAGAAGAAGAGGAGGACTTGCCCTTACTTCTGTATCATGCCTATCCCTTTCATTAAAAAAAGATAAACAAAATCCTTATAGAAAATATACATAATTATAAAAGCATTTGAAACCATTCCCTCAAAAATCACTAAGCTGTATATGTCCATTGACCACTAGGCCTATATAGGCCGATACCTCTCTTGAAGAGATGAAAGAAAAGGATCAATATGTAAACTATATGTATATTATACATATTTACATATAAGAGAGAGAATATCTTTTTTTCTTTAAAAGTTTTAAAGAGTCAGAGATAAGTGGGTACCCATTAATTGGAAAATGACTGAATAAAATATGATAATATGAAGGAAATAGAATTGTTAACATGGTTTAAGAATGGAATTACATCAGAGAAACCTGAGACAACCTGTGTGAACTAATGCAGAGATGAGTGAGCAGAACCAGAATAATCTACACAATAACAATACTGAAAAGACTTTGAAAGACTTAAGAACTCTAATCAAAGCAAAAATTGATCTTGATTTCAGGGAACCTATGCTACTATGCTCTTGAAAGAGAGATGATGAATTCAAGATATAGCATGAGACATATAATTTTGGATATGACCATTTAGGATGGCTAAATAATGCAGTGGATATAATGCCTAGTCTGGAATCTTTTTGACTTCCTAAGTTGTATACTTACCAGCTATGTGACCCTAGGCAGGTCATTTAACCCTGTTTGTTTCACTTTCTTCATCTGTAAAATGATCTGGAGAAGGAAATGGTAAACCACTCCAATATCTTTGCCAAGAAAACAACAAATGGCATCATGAAGAGTCAGAAATGACTGAAAAATGACTGAACAATGATACTATGGGAATAAAAAAATATTGCACTGTTGGGTTGGGTGACCTTGTAAATATAGTCTGTTTCCTCATCTGTAAAATGAGAATAATACCACCTGGAGATGTTATAAAGATAAATAAGAACTTTAGAAAATGCCTTGGAAACCTTAAATTTCTCTATAAATGTTATTATTACCAAATAATGAGTTTTACTTGGAGTCAGGACAGTTACTCTGATTCTGGCCAAATCACCTATTCTCTCTAGAACTCAATTTCTTCATATACAGAATGAAAGTGGGGGAAGATTGGTTTAAGTGATCCATTCTAGCTCTAAATTTGATTTGGTGATCTCTAATAACATATCTTTCATTACTTTCCTCATGTTTCTGCCTCAAATCATGCTTGGCTACTATGTTTTTTTTCCTTCCTAAGAAATAAGACAAAGAAGATCTCAAGGCTAGCAATGCATTTCAGGGTCACTGAACAATTAAAAGAAAAAAAAAGAAAGAAACCTAAAGAATTAGTGTTGGGATAACATTGTCAGTATACACAATGAGCAATATATCATTATAGTCAAGTTAGGCTTATAAAAAAGAATCATTATATCTTTATGGTACTCATACCATCTCCTTCCTTTGAATATTTATATCAGCCCTGACCTTTAAAGTGATTTCCAGAGTTACCTGCATAAATTTTTTGCTCAATATATTGAGGTCTGCCAGTAATTGATGCATTGCACTTCCTCCCTCTTTGCCTTGCTAGCCCTTAGAAGCCAATTCATTAGAAGAACTGGTTCTACAGCATTTTAACAGCTTCTGGCATTTGCTGTCTTGGACATTTGACCTCAATATTTTTAAATGGAGATTTTTATTTTAGTTTTTTTGCCTCATACATTAAAAAAGATTCCTCTAGGAACTGATAGATGCCTGGAGGAGAGAGTAAAGATGCAAAACATGTAAACTTTGGAGGATAGATTCAGGGGAAAAACAGTTACTTGGGAGTTCTAAAAATGGGGACAATGGTATTTATACTCAGTGCCTTAGGGTTCTTGTGAGAGTCAAATGTGATAATGTGCATAGATAGTTTTATAAATGTCATCTCAAATTAGTTTAATTAGACCTTTTAATTCCCAGTGAAGAAACCCTGCCTCTACCAATAAAGATTTCCATTTTTTCTGCAATCAACTTTTAAGTTTTAGTGAATTACTTGAGAGTATTAAGAGGTTAAACAACTTTACTTTTTTCCTTTTAAATAGTATTTAATTTTTTCCAATTATAAGTAAAGATAGTTTTCAACATTCATTTTTGAAAGATTCGGAGTTCCAAATTTTCCTCCCTCTTTCTTTCCCCTTTCTTCCCCCCCCTTCAAGATGACAAGAAATCTGATAATTTATGAATGTACGATAATGTAAAAGATATTTCTATATCAGTCATGTTGTGAAAGAAGAAAACAGAACAAAATGAAAAAACCAAGAGAATAACCAGCAGCAATTCTTTCTCTGGATATGGTAAGCATTTTGCATCACAAGTCTTTTGGAATTGCCTTGTATCATTATGTCACTGAGAAGAGTCAAGTCAATCATAGTTGATAATCACACCATGTTGCTGTTACTATGCACATTATTCTCCTGATTATGCCCATTTAACTCAGCATCAGTTTATATAAGTTGTTCTAGCTTTTTCTGAAATCTGCCTGTTCATCCTTTCTTATCACACAATAATATTCCAATGCATTCTCTGTCAATGACCCTTTGTTAATGCAATTTTTGTTGCATTAAATATGCCTTTTTGCATAGATTGTGATAAATTTTTGTGTAGGTGTTATGTGCCACTGAGGAAAAGTATATTCTTTTTTTTTTATCTCCATTTAGGTTTCTTCAGAGCTCTTTCATATCTAACTTTTCTAAAATTCTTTTCATCTCCTTAACTTCTTTCTTGTGATTAGATTTATCTAGTTCTGAAAGGAGGAGGTTGAGGTCCCCTACTAATAAAGTTTTATAGGTTGCATTGGTTTTGTGTGTGCAAAAACTTTTTCTTTCCCCTACATCTTTCCTCTTATCTCTCCTATCAATATTTTCCTTTTGATTGCTGCCTGCTTGATATTGCCCTTTCTCCTGTTCTCTCCTACTTCCCTGTAGGGTAGGATAAATTTCTAAATCCAATTGGGAATGTATATCATTTCCTCTTTGATCCAAATCTGTTGGGAGTAATATTTACTCTGTATTATATTCTCCCTATTTTCCTTCTTTATAATTAGATTCTTTGTACCTCTTCATATGGTGCTAATTATTCTCTAATGTCTCTACCTTCCTCTTTCAGGTTTTTCAAGTCTTAATTGTTTTATACCAGTCTTGATAGAAGTACAATTCTCAAGAGCCATAAACACCATCACACAATAATTAATTAGTATGCCCACACTCTCTATCTGAGAATCCTTCCTTTAGTTGTCCCAATAGAAACACCCTCTGCTTAATTACATTCCTTTCAATTGTCATAAGAGAAATACTATTCTCAAAAGTTATAGGTATTATTTTCCCATTTAGTCTTTTTTCCTTAGTCTTATTGACTGACATTTTTTTCCTTTCCATTTTTTATGCATCTCTTTAGTTTTGTATCTGAAGATTAAATTTTCTGTTCAGTTCTGGTCTTTTTAAGTTTAAAAGTCCTCTATTTTGATGAAAATTCATCTTTTTTCCTGAAAGAATATGCTGAATTTTGCAGGGTAGTTGATTCTTGGCCCTCTGGAATATCATATTCCAGGTCCTCTTGTCCTTTAATGTTGAAGATGATAAATCTTGTGTAACCTTGACTGTTGGCTTGCTGGTATTTAAATTGCTTCTTTTTTTGGCTGTTTGCAGTATTTTCTCCTTTAGTTGAGAATTCTAAAATTTGGCTACAACATCCTTGGGATCTCTTTCTGTGGGTGATTGATAAATTCTTTCAAGACTATTTTATCTTCTTGTTCTAGGATAATAGGGCAGTTTTCCATGATAATTTCCTGCAAGGTATTATTCAGGTTTTTTCCTGATCATGTTATTCAGGTAGACTAATAATTTGTAAATTATCTCTCCTGCTTCTATTTTCCATGTTAGTAATTTTTCCTAAGGGATACTTGATATTTTTAAAAATATTATTCATCCTTTTGGTTTTGTTTGATGGAATTTTGCTGTTTCATAGAGTCATTCATTTTCATTTGTCCAATTCTAATTTTTAGGGTTTTATTATCTTCAGTTAGCTTTTGTGTTTACTTAGTTGGTTAATTTTACTTTTAAATAAGTTGTTTTACTTTTCCAATTGGTCAATTTTACTTTTTGATCATATTACTTGTAGTTTTCATTTTGGGATGTTTTTCAGGAGGTGACTGGTAGATTCTTTCAGTAACTATTTTACCTTCTGGTACTAGGACATCAAGGCAGTTTTCCTTGATAATCTTTTGAAAGATGCTATCCAGCCTCTTTTTTTGATCATAGATTTAATATAATAATTCTTAAATTATCTCTCTTGGATCTATTTTCTAGGTCAGTTGTTTTTACTAATGACATACTTTACATTCTTTTCTATTTTTTTATCCTTTTTATCTTGTTTGATTTTTGATTTTTCAAAGAATTATTAGGAGTATATACTATATGTTCTATGACTCTAATTTTTGAGAAATTATTTTCCTCAATTAGTTTTTGGACCTCTTTTTCCATATAGTCCATTGTACTTTTTTAGTTGTTTTCTTTTCCCAAGCTGTTGACTTTTTTCTTGATCTTCTTGAGTTACGCTTATTTTTTCCTAGTTTTTCTTCTAACTCTCCTTTTTGATTTTTAATTCCTTTTTGAGCTCTTCAAAGAGGACTTTTTGGTCTTGAGACCAATTCATTTCCCACTTTGATGCTTCACATGTAGGTGTCTTAATATTGTTGTTCTCTTCTGAGTTAGTAGTTTGATTTTCCCTATTACTAAAGTAATAGAGTAGGTCAGGGGCCTGTTCACTGACTTTCTGTGCCAGGTCCTGCCAGGTAGTTTGTCCACTGCTTTGGTGGACCTGTTGTGATGGTGGTTCTAGGGCTGGCAGTTTGCCTTTTATTCTTGGAATAAGGTCTCACAGCTGGCTTATTGTGTCCCTGGCCTGCGGAGCCAGGACTTCAGGGCATTAGTTGTTGTCTGTGTTGATCAGTTGTATTGTGATTAAGCTAGACTATACTACCCTTTTGTGGAAGTCTGACAGTTCCTGAAATTCTTCTAAGTTATCTTAAATTGAACAATTATTTCACTCCATCTTTTTGTGTGTTTTTTTCCTCCAGAATTTATTCAGAGGCTTGACTTAATGTTATTTCAAGGGAAACTTGGGTAGAACTCATGCAACTTCCTGGGTTTTCTCCACCATACTGTCTCTACTTCCCTCAAGGGTTCACAGCCAGTAAATATCAAGGGAAAGACTTGAACCTTGGGTTCCTACCTCCAAAGCTAGTTCTGTGTTCATCATGTCATGCTGCTTTGCTATCATGCTCATTCTTATCTTCATCATCATCACCTTCATCACCATCATCATCATCATCACCACTACTATCTTTAATATCATAATCATCATTACCATTATCTGAGCATTTTATTATGTATGAATTCATTTATAATTTGTATCCAGATGTGGCCTCATGTACACACTAGCTGGCATCTCTCTCCTTATAACCTGAATCCCAGAAGGTAAGTGTGAGTCTTATTTCCAGAGACTAGCATTGTAAAAGATTTGTTATTGCTTTAAAATGCAGAAAGAACACTGGAAAGAATACTGCACTGGCAATCAGAACAGACTTGGACTTGAATCTTGACTTTCCACTTAACTAGATTTGTGACCATTAACATTTGTCACTTAACACCTCAGAATCTCAGGTTCCTCAATTGTAAAATAGATGATAATCCTTAGTGGATTACTGTGAAGCTATATTGAGATAATATTTCTTGTAATGAGATCATAGATTTCATGCTGGGAGGATATAACAGATCATGGAAAGTACTTCATAAAACTTGAAAAGAAAGACTTTCCTGGTTGACTCTAGTGGCTAGTGTCTTTTCTTCTAAGGTCATATTTCATTTATTCTGTATGTATCTTAGATAAATATATTTTCTTCTCCATTAGAATAAAAATTCAAGGGCAGTGACTATTTTTGCCTTTTTTTTCATCCTTAGTTGTTCAGCATTGCACCTGTCACACAAACCCATTAAATGTTTATTGATTAATTTGAAGTGTTATAACAATACCAATTATTTATTAGTTGAGAAAAAATGTTAGATCTTTCTATCACACCTTCATGATATAGGGGGTGGGTTTTTCCAAGGAAGAAGAACACCTTGCTGTGAAGGCTGCGGAGCCCTCTTCAAGGCTCCTTTCACCTTTGATGTCCACTTGAGTCACCTAAGTCTCACCTGTGGCTCCAAGAAGTAGCATGCATAACAGCCACACCCCAGTAAGCCATTTTGGCAGGCAGGCTAAACTAGCTTGAGGGTAATGAGGAAATCTCAAATTCATTGGTGAGTAATGGGGGGTATCTGCCCCAAGGATGTGAAATTTTCCACTGTGGAATGGGTGAAAGAGAACAATTTGTTCCAACAGCCATGGACCCAGCTTCTGTGGAACACTTAGAGCTTTGTTAGACATTGAGGAAAACAAGGTCATCCACTACATCTAGAGTCATTACAAATTTGTTGACTGTTTTGCTATGCTGGATCATGATGACTTCGGAAGAAAGAGTGAGGTGGTTGACTTTGTGCAGCTCAGATTTATGCATGAAACAAAAGACATCATTCATACCATTCCTCACAATCCTGTTGTGACAGGCAAGTGATGAGGAATCAGGTGAGGATATACTGGGAGCTGTAGTCACAACCCTCCACCCAGGCAACGCAGGCGATAAGGTCATTTCCCTACTGAAAGCAGTACTGAGATTCAGCAGCCCTCTCAAGGAACATACTGCTCACCTCCTGATGTGAAGGAGGGGCTAGAAAAGGTGCCCTAAAAATTGTCTGTTCACCCAACCCTAGCCTGATTGCCTTGGCCAGTGGGGAATCCCACAGTGTGGCCAAGACACAAAAAAACTACAAAAATGTCTTCAAAGAAGATTCCATTCACCATTGGTGAATGGGACGTGTGCATACTCATAAACAATACAAGATTCAATAGACCTGAAAGATAAACAATTTTTGTTCCAAGAGAACTCAGCAGGTATGGTATCCAAATAGCAGCCCTGAGTGAAACAAGGCTGGCAAATGAAGGCCAGCTCACTGAAGTTGGAACTGGATACATGTTTTTCTGGATTGGTGCAGTGAAAGGGAACTCTGTGGAGCTGGGGTAGGTTTTACAATCAAAACTATTCTAGTCAACATTCTTGAATGTTTAGTAAAAGGAGTTAATGACAGGCTCATAATGATGAAATTGCCAACTTCCAGGAAAACATCATGACACCATCATTAGTGCCTATGTACCCACCATGCTGAACACTGATGAAGTTAAAGAAAAATTTTATGAAGACCTGGAGACCCTTATCATCAATTTACCAAAAGAAGATAAGCTTATAATTCTGTGTGACTTTAATGCTAGAGTAGGCTCAGTTTACCAGAAGTGGCAGGGAGTCCTTGGGAAGAATGGAGCTGGAAACAGCAATATCAGTGGTTACCTACTGCTGAAGACTTGTGCATCTCATGATCTTCTCATCACAAACACTGTCTTCTGTTTACCTAAATGCAATAAAACTTCCTAGATGCATCCTCATAACAAACATTGTCATCTATTTGACTATGTGATTGTAAGGAGAAAAGACAGACAGGATGTAACAATGGTAAAGGCAATGTGTGGTGCAGAGTGTTGGACTGATCACAGACTCATCCTCTTTAAGCTAAATATTCACATTCAACCAAAGTGAAAGCCCAAATGCAAAATGAATGCTCAAAGAATTAAAGTCAAGAGATTAGAGTGTCTCTCTGAGTGGGAACAGTTTGTTGCTAACTTGGAGGGCAAACTGAGCCAACACTTCCATAGTGGGGTTTTTTTTTTGGCATGGGAATGGAGTTAAGTGACTTGCCCAAGGTCACATAGCTAGGTAATTATTAAGTGTCTGAGGCTGAATTTGACTCAGGTTCTCCTGACCCCAGGGCTGACACTCTATTCACTGTGTCACCTGGTTGCCCCCATAGGGTTCTTAAAAAACCATCATCAATCACCACAGAAGCCATTAACTATTTTTACCTCAAGTTGAAGTCAATCAGTCCCTCGCTGAAGTTCCAACTGAAGAAGAGGTTTTGAAACCATTAGACTCTTTTCAAGTGGCATAGCACTTGGTGTTGATTATATTCCAGCTGATATCTACAATGTGAGGGGTCCATTGCTCAGCCAAAAACTGACTGAAATTTTCCTGGCTATATGGCATGAAAAGGTTATTCCCCAAGAATTCAAAGATACCTCCATTATCTATCTTTATAAAAGTAAAGGGAACAGATTGTCCTGTGGCAATCACAGAGGGCATTTCTCTTTTAGTAATTGCTGGTAAGATTCTTGCCAGAGTCCTTCTCAATAGGCTGATCCTTCAACTGGATGATGGTCATCACCCTGAGAGCCAGTGTGGCTTCAGAAAGGATAGAGGAACAGTCAAATGGTGTTTGCTGCCTGACAACCCCAGGAAAAATGCCAGGAACAGAGCAGAGGTCTGTATATAGCATTTGTAGATTTGACCAAAACCTTTGATGCTTTCAGTCATGAGGGTTTTGGTTACATAGAGTTTTTTTTTTTTTCATGATGGCATGCATACTTGGTGTCTGGATAGTGGATGATGCTCTAGAGATTTCCTAGTCACCAATGGAGAAAAACAAGGATGTGTCCTTGCTCCCATGTGTTTTTTAGCATGATATTTTCAGTTATGCTATCAAACACCATCACTGAGGATGAACATGGCCTCAAGGTCAGCTACTGCTTTGATGGCAAATTCTTCAACTTGAAAAAACCACAAGCCAAGACCATAGTGGAGGGAGTGTTGGTGCATGATTTTCTGTTTGCAGATGATTGTGCCTCAGTGCAGCCTCTGAAGCTGAGATGCAACAAAGTATGGACTGATTTTCTGCTATCTGTGGTAATTTTGGTTAACAAGAAAATACACCAAGAAAATACAAGTGCTGAGCAGCTAGGTGGCTCAGTGGATAGAGCACCAGCCCTGGAACCAGGAGGACCTGAGTTCAAATCCAGCCTCAGACACTTCATAATTGCCTATCTATATGACCTTGAACAATTTAACCCCATAGCCATAAATAAATAAAATTAAAAAAAGAAAACACAGGTTCTCCATCAGCCAGCACCACCATCCATATGTGGAACCATTAGTTACAGCAAATGGAGAAGTTTTGAGTACTGTGGACAAGTTCACTTACCTTGGCAGTGTCCTTTCCAAGGAAGTATACATTGACAGTGAGATTGACACTCTCATTGCCAGAACTACTCAGTATTTGGGAGGCTCCAAAAGAAAGTATGGGAGAGAAGAGGTATTAAACAGACTACCAAACTGAAAGTCTACAGAGCTGTTATGATGACCTCATTGTTATAGGCCTGTGAAACCTGGACAGTCTACCAGTGCCATGCCAGGAAACTGAATCACTTCCATTTAAATTGTCTTAGGAGGATTCTGAAGATCACTTGGCAGGAGAAGATACCAGACCCTGAGGTCTGGCCAGCATTCCAACATTACTACAGAGAGTAACTATGATGAACTGGACACTTTGTTAGAATGCCAGAAGTATGCTTACCAAAATAATTATTTTATGGAGAACTCACACAGGGTAAGTGCTCACAAGGGGATCAGAAGAAGTGATACTGAGACACCCTGAAGTTCTTATTGAAGAGCTTTAGAATTGACTGTACAGCTTGGGAAACACTGGCACAGGACTGCCCAGAATGGTGTGCCCTCATCAGAGAGGGGCTGCACTTTATGAGCAAGACAGAATTGAAGCAGTTCAAAGGGAATGTGCTATCTGTAAGTTTAGAGAACCCACACCAGGTGTTCACATGGACTATTTGTAGCCAACCTGAAGTAGAGCATTCCAAGCTTGTATTGGTCTGATCAGCCACAATTAGACATACTGTAATTTGTCTGAAACATAGTGATGTTATTTTAGTCTTCTTCGATAATGAAGGACAAGAAACAACCAATCACCATGATGTAGTCCATTTCTTCTGAGGTCTTCTTTCCTCAATGACATTGAATGCCATCAAATCTGTGGTCATATCCCCATCGTCTAAAAGTGTTTTTTGTGATGATTCTTCATTTTCCTAATCAGTGAAATTTCTGCCAAGTTATTGTGACAAATGAAGATTTAATATTCAGAAATACTGGTTCTCAAGAGAACTATGTGAAAGCCCCATGCAGACCTTTGCTCATGTATTTTCTTGAAGGGTAACCTCTATGATCACTCATTCTGGTAATATTGACATGGAATGAACAAGAAGAATAGTTTTTCTCACAGCAGAAATAATGTTCACTCATGCAGAATTTTTCTTTTGCTAGCACACTCATCAAACATCTTCATAGAGGCTCCCTTGGGAGCAAAGCCATGATTCCTCATTGGTATGCAGTGTCATGCCAGGCCATTCTCATTTGAATGTCAAAAATATTTCCCAGAGAAGTGGTAGTTTCTTCCGGGTTAGAATATGGTATATCACTCATCAGTCTAAATAAGATAAGCATCTAGGTGAGTGATTGCCTTGGCATTGAATTAGTGTATCAACAATTCTAACAGAAAACCTGGTACAGCTCATAGGACTCTTTTTTCCTCTGTGACTTAATCTCTGGACATTGTTCTCTGACTTGATAATTCACTTAGTTCACAGATCACTTTTTTATTTTTTTTTTGAGGGAGGTTGGGTTCCAGAATGGTGATTTAATTGTTTTAGGGAACTCCTAGTAAGGAAATTCCCTCTACCATATCACCTACTGTTTTTCAATTTATAGGTTTAGAAATACAAAAGGTTAAGTGTTTTATCTTTATCTATGTCACAGCAGACCAAAAGTAATTCTGCAACCTCAAGTTTGAGAGAATTTCCCAGGGTCACTGACCTTACACCTACATATACAAGACATATGCTAGCCTAGAACTTTGCATGTTTGATTCCATTTTGTGAGTATAGGGATTGTTTCATTGTATTTGTGTTCAATTATTAAATCTAGGTAAGAAATGAGGCAAAGAGTACAAGTAAAAAAAATCTGGAAGAGGAAGAACCTCTGGATTCTTGGCCAAAACAGAAGCAATTGCTATTTATATTCACTCTAAGAACTCAAGGGCCAAACAAAGACCAAATTGGGCTTGGATTGGAACCTATTGTTGGCCACTCAATGAGAACCAGAGTGATATAGATTTTACTGTACCTGCCACATGGGGGGTGGTGGTGCTTAAAGAATGCTTGTTGATTGATTGGAAAGCATTGGAGATGTGCTATCTGCTCTATCAGAAAAGGATAGCTTGCCTAAAGTGACAGATTCAGAATCTGAACTTGAATGTTCTCCTTCCTCATCAGGGGAACCTTGGGTTCTGCTATGAAGATATTTAATTTTGGGTCTCAATAACCCTGGACCAACCTATCAAGAAATAAGAAAAGTTGTTGGGGTGGCTAGGTTGCACAGTGGATAGAGCTCTGGACCTGGAGTCAGGAGTACCTGAGTTCAAATCCGACCTCAGACACTTAATAATTACCTAGCTGTGTGGCCTTGGACAAGCCACTTAACCCCATTTGCCTTGCAAAAACTAAAAAAAAAAAACTTGTAACAAAAAATCTTAGAAATAAGGAAAAATTGTAAGCATATCTTCAAGTGATAATAGAATATTTACATACTCAATTTTCCACCAATAGTATAAAAAGACTCTTCTTTAAAAATGTCCCCTTTAAGTCAATGATATTTAAGGATTAGTACATATGTCTTCCTTATATGTACCACAGATAAGAATATACATCAATATTTTTGAGATCCCAATCAATTGATAAGCATTTATTTATCTTGGATGCACTGGAATATGGGAATACAACTTGTATAGAACAGAGATAAATAAGTATACAAATATTTCCCCAGGAAATTGACTTTACAATTAAAAACAACTTGAGCACAAGGTGAGCTCCACTTGGCAATTGTCCCTGTCCTGGCCATGAAGCTGATTTTATCTGCTGAGTACAGTCTGTTGTGTATGAGGTGGTTTTGTTCTGGTCTTTTACCAGATGAACAATCAAAGGTCAAATCACAAAAAGAAATTTTTGGCCACCCTGAAAAATCTGTAGGTAAAGTCTTAAGTGTTCACTGCAAATGCACTCAAAAATATTAAAAAAAAACTTTACTTTTTCTTAATTACAAAAGAGCAGATGTATGCTTATGATCCTCTTGTTGCTCAACAAGGTAAGATGTGCTTAAGAGTTATATTAACCTATATCAGTATGCCAATCTCCCCACGTTCTCTTTTCCATCCTTGACTGTTAAACCAAGACAAAAGAATAACTTGAGTTGCTTAATTATTGTTGCTTGGTCATTTCTTTCATCATGTCTAACTCTTTGTGACTCCACTTTGGGTTTCTTGGTAGAGATATTGGAAATGGTTTGTAATTTTTTTTCTTCAGTTCATTTTACAGATAAGCAAACTGAGACAAATAGGGTTATGTGACTTGCTTAGGGTCACAGAGCTAGTAAACATCTGAGGCTAGATTTGAACTTAGGTTTTCTTGACTTTAGGCCCAGCACTCTATCCACTCTACCATTTAGCTTCCCTAAAGTAATAATTACAAAGTCACATATTAAATCTTCTACCAGGAATACAATGAAGAGGTTTTAAAAAATGACCTCTATAAATCTATGATTTATATCTCTCTTTACATGTATATATGTCCATCTACACAAACATATATGGAGAGATATATACATTCATATATATTATATAGATTGATAGATAAGTCATTTATAGTAAGAACATCAAGATTGAAATTATTCCACTCCTCCTATGTTGTGTCCATTTAGTACTTATTGAACAAGAATTCCACATTTGGTACACCAGCAAATTTCAAATGGAAATTTGTTGATACTCTAAAAAGTATGTGATTTTTACTGCTCCATTTTCCTTCATTTTTCCATCCTCCTGAAGAAGTGGAAATGAAAATCTCATAGGATGGAGAATCATTTAATATATTCCTTTGTTTCAATGGTCATCATGGTTATAATAATTTCATCCTCAAGGAGTAACCTACTCAGGACTTGTTTTTCTATGATAAGCTATGCTAGTTTAAGCTAATACATTTCATCTGTTACCAAGCCATATTGGCAGAACAACTAGAGCTTGAGCCAGGGGTGTCCTAGAACCAGCTTATACTGATTCATGAGAGTCTATGGTTAAAATTTTGCAATGGGTTAACTAGATGGTACAGTGGATAACATGCCAGACCTGGAGTCAGGAAGACCTGAGTTCAAATCGGACTTCATTCATTTACTGCCTTGGTGACTCTTGACAAATCACTTAACCCTATTTGCCTCAGTTTCCTCATCTATAAAATGGGTTGGAGAAGGAAATGGCAAGTCACTCCAGTATCTCTAGCAAGAAAATCCCAAATGAGATCACAAAGAGTCAGACATGATTGAAACAATTGAACAACAAAAATGAACAATTACAAAACTGGCAGATCAGAAATTGACAAATGCTACAAATCAGGGCCTGATTTGTTTTTCTGTTTGTTTAAGTAAGAAAACACAGAAATGTTAATAATATAGATTAAATTTGCAAAAGTGCTGTGAGTATACTCCCCCCCCACCTCCACCCCATAGAGCTTGTTGGTAAACATTTACAAGCATATCCCTTCTTCCTTGAACTCCACTGCTGAAAAATTGAGGACTCTGGGGTCACTTTCATAGCAGAATGAGACACTGGAGGAAGAATTTGATTTCCTAAAGGAAATATATATATATATTTTCCCTGATGACTGAACAAAAAAGAAAAGGAATATTTCCACACTGAAAATAATAATGATTTTTAAGGGTTGAGTCAAGATGGTGGAGTGAAGGCAGGAAATCTCAGAAGCTTTTCCCCAGACCACTCCAAATGCCTTTAAATTACGACTTTAACCAAATTCTTTTTTTTTTCTTTTGCAAGGCAATGGGATTAAGTGATTTGCCCAAGTTTACACAGCTAGGCAATTATTAAGTGTCTGAGACTGTATTTGAACCAGGGTTGGAAAGAGCCACAGAGCAGCCTCAGCTGCTCCAACTGCTGGAGCAAACTGGCTCCAGCCATCCAGGAACAGCCTGTGATTGTGCCTGGATCTGTGGCAGTGATTTGGTTTCCAGACCTCTCAGTCCAAGGATCGACAAGGACAACTTGGAAGCAGTGGGAAAACTTTTCTGCACCAGAGTGAGAGCAGAGCCCAGGCCAGTGCAGGCATCACTGCAGCCCCACTCCAGGACCCAGAAGCAGGCCTGTGGAACCACCCAGTAGCTTCCTCCAGAGAGCTCAGTCCATGCATGGTAAGGGGGAGGGGGTGGGGGGAAATTGCAGAAGTCTCTCCACTCTCCCTGAATCAGGTCTCTATTGCTTTGCCCATCCTCAGATCCAGATTGCAGTCTGGGGTCCCATACTACCATAGAGGTGCAGGGACCCTCCTCACAGTTCTAGGGCAGAGAGGAGTGCTTGTGGGCATCCACAGATCAGAGCATAGACCAGGAGAGCAATAGAGCAATTTCATAAGACCTTGAAGGAATTGAGACCCATGGGGGGGGAGGGTGCTGCAAAGACCCTCAAAAGCTTGAGAATGTGTTTCCTCCATCCTGGAAACAGAGCCCCATTTTAACAAAGAGTTAAAAATCATCATAGACTGGCAAAATAAGTAAAGAGAAGAAAAATAATCTGACCAAAGACAATTACTTTGGTCCCATGGAGAATCGAAATATACACTCAGAAGATGACAAAGTCAAAGCTTCTGTTTTAAGAAAAATGTGAAATGGTCTCAGGCTATGGAAGAGGTAAAAAAAGAGTTTGAAAATCAAGTAAGGGAAGTAGAGGAAAAATTGGGTAGAGAAATGAGAGCAATGCAGGAAAATCATGAAAACCAAGTCAGCAACTTGGTGAAGAAATTACAAAAAATACTGAAGAAAATAATATCTTAAAAACCAGTTTATATCCAGTGGAAAAAGCAGTCCAAAAGGTCAGTGAGAATAATGCCTTAAAAAAGCAGATGGAAAAAGGAAACCAGATAGAAACAGAGATTAAAAATAATTCCTTCAAATGTAAAATGGAGCTAAAGGAAGCTGATGACTTTGTAAGAAATCAAGAACAATAAAACAAAACAAAAGAATAAAAAACTAGAAGAAAATGTTAACTATCTCATTGGAAAAACAACTGACCTGGAAAACAGATCCAGAAGAGATAACTTAAAAATTATTGGGTTACCTGAAATTCATGACCAGGAAAAGCACCTAGACTTAATTTTTCAAGAAATAATCTAGCAACATTATCCTGATATCCTAGAAGCAGAGTGTAAAATAGAAATTGAGGGAATCCACTAATCCCTTCCTTAAAATCCCTCCCCCCCCAACTTCCAGGAATATTATAGTCAAATTCCAGATCTCCCAAGTCAAAGAGAAAAATACTATAAGCAGCCAGAAAGAAACAATTCAAATATCATGGCATTACAGTCAGGGTTATACAGGTTTTAGCAGAGTCTATATTAAGGGCTCATGGGGCTTGGAATATGATATTCTGGAAGGCAAAAGAACTTGGATTACAACTGAGAAACAGCTACCCAGAAAAACTGAACATCCTCTTTCAGGGGAAAAGATGGACATTCAATGAAATAGGGGACTTTCAAATTTTCCTGTTGAAGCAACCAGAGCTGAACAGCAAGTTTGATCTTCAAGTACAGGACTCAGGTGAAGCAAAGAGGTTAAATTATGAGGTATTTAATGATGTTGAACTGCTTGTTTTCTTGTATGGGAAGATGATATTGATAACTCATATGAATCTTCTCATTTATTAAGGCAGTTAGGAGGAGCTTATATAAACAAAGCACAAAAGGGACCTGAAAGATGGAGTTAATGGGCAAGAAAGGAATGTACTGGAAGAAAGAGAAAGGAGAAGTAGAATGGGCTAAGATATTTTACACAAAAGAGGCAAGAAAAAGCTTTTGAACGACTTTGCCAGGTCACTAGCCTTACTTTTTCCTCCAGAGTCATGTGGATCCAGTGATCAGATATGAAGATTCAAGGTAATCAGGGTTGAGTAACTTATCAAAGATCACCCAGCTAGTAAATGTCTGAGGCTGGATTCAAACTCCTGTCCTCCTGACGCCAAAGCCAGTGCTTTATCCACTGCACCATCTAGTTGCCAGAAATCTCTCTTACTGTAGAGGAATAAAAAGAGAAGAAAGGGATGGGAGAAAGGGGACAGGGGGAGAGGAAGTAGGGTGTGGGTGATAGAATAGAGGGAAGATCATGGGAAAGGGTAGTCAGATACAAGACACATTTGAGGAGGGCCAGGGTGAAAGGAGAAAGAGACTAGAATAAATAAACACGAGGAGGAATAGGAAAGAAGGAAATACAGATAGCAATAGCAACTATGGGAAAAATTATTGAAGTAACTTCTCTTATGGACTTATGATAAAGAATACAATCCATCCCAAATACAGAGCTGATGATATCTGAATACAGACTGAAGCAGATTTTTTCCCCTCACTTTATTTTTCTTGAGGTTTCTCTATTTTGGGGGGAGTGAAGGGGATTATGTTTACTCTTACAACAAGACTATTGTAGTAATGTGAAAAAATAAATAAATTAATTAAAAAATGAAATAATTTTAATTTATGTAATCGGAGATAGCTAGAAAATTAGCAACACTGTTAATATTAACAACACTGTTAATAGCCTTGGCCCTTTACATTTCGCAAATGTATCTTAAATAACTAAAAGGAGAAAGAAGAAAATAAAAAATTCACATTGAAAATGGAGAGATTAGACTTTGAATATGCATTATACTTTGTCAAACTCATAGATGATATTATAGTATAAAATATATCTTTGGAATTTTAATATGATCTGTTAATATTCATCTTTCTGTACAGCAATGAAAATTTTAATGAAGAAGTCATTATTAACTATAAGGACTGATTTTTTAAAAAAAATTCCCAACTGACAGGAATATTTGTCTTAACATTATTCTTAAATTACATGTAAAGATGATTTTCAACATTTATTTTTGTAAAAAATTTTAGTTTCAAATTTTTCTTCTTCCCTCCCTTTCTTCCTCCCTCCCCAAGATAGCAAGTAATCTGATATAAGTTGTACATACACAGTCATATTATACATAATTATACATAATTCCATAGGGAGGGTATATTTTTCAAATGCTTGCATTTGAAAAAGAGTCTGGTGTAGTGGATGGAAGCATAGCCTTGTAGATCTGAACTCAAGTTCTACTTCTGAAATGTACTAGTTGAATGACTCCAGATTGCATATTTAACTTCTTGCTGCCCTAGGTAACTCTTTCTCTTTCTTTCCCCCCAAAATATATGTAAAATCACTTTTTAACATTCATTTTTACAAGATTTTGAGATACGATTTTTTTCTCCTTTTCTCCCCCCTTCTAAAATGATAAGCAATTTGATGTAGGTTTTATATGTACAATTAGGTAAAACATATTTGTCACAGCAAAAAAGAAACAGACCAAAAGAAAAAAACCTATGAAAAAATTAAAGTGGAAAAAGTATGCTTTGATCTGCATTGTGATTTCATCAATTCTTTATCTGTTGATGTATATAGCTTTTTCTATTATGAGTTCATTGCAAATTATCTTGGATCATTATGTTGCTGAAAAGAGCTAAGTCATTCATTATTGATCATCACACAATGTTGCTGATTTTATGTACATGTTTTCCTGTTTCTGTTCATTTTAATTTGTATCAGTTTGTACAAGTCTCTCCAGACTTTTCTAAAGTCCAGGTGCTGATGATTTCTTAAGGAACAATAGTACTCCATCACATTCACATACCTTAATTTCTTTTTTTATTATTCTTTTGAATTTTTTACAATTTTCCTCCTAATCTTGCATCCCCCGCCCCCACCTTCCACACAAGGCAGTCTGTTAGTCTTTACATTTTTTCCATGGTATACATTGATCTAAGTTGAATGTGATGAGAGAGAAATCATATCCTTAAGGAAGAAAAATATAGTATTGTGCCAGATTGTTGCACTAATGGAATGAGCAAGTCCATCAAGGTTGGTCATCACCCAAAGGTTGGTCATCATGCTGCTGCTAGGGTGTACAATGGTTCTGCTCATCTTGATCAGCATTAGTCTATGCAAATCTTTCTGGGCTTCCCTGAATTCATTCTATCCCTCCTGGCTTCTAATAGAACAATAGTGTTCCATCACATATACTACATTTTGTTAAGCTATTCCCTAATTGAAGGACATTTACTTAATTTCTAATTCTTTGCCACCACAAACAGAGCTGCTATGAATATTTTTGTACAAGTGATTTTTTTAATGCATTACTAAAATACTCTTGTTTAAGAGCAAATATAATACCCCCTTCCCCCCCCCCCCCCAAATATAGATCCTCATGAGAAATAAAGGAAAGGAAAGAGAAAAAAATGTGTTTCAGTCTGAGCATTGATACCATCAGCTCTGTCTCAGGTGGATCACATTCTTTATAAGTCCATCATAAAAAGTTACTTCCATATTTTTGCGCTATTGCTGTAATTCCTCCTATCCATTCTTCTCTACTACCATATATTATATTTTCTCTCTCCTTTCACTTTGTCCCTTTTCTAAAATGTGTTGTTGGGTAGCTCAGTGGTGCAGCAGACTGATCACTGGCCTTGGGACCAAGAGGTGGTCCCAGACAGGCCACCCAATCCCAGTCCCTTGCAAAAAATAAAAAACGAATATGTGCTATATCTGACTATTCTCTCCTATGATCTACCCTCTCCTCTATCACCAACATCCTCCCCTTCCCCCTTTCTCCCTTCTCTCCTTTTTACTCTAGATATCTATACCCTATTGAGTGTGTATGCTGTTTCCTCCCTGAGCCATTTTTGATGAGAGTGAAGGTTCCCTCAGTTCCCCTCACCTTTCCCTCTTCCATATCATTGCAAAAGCTCATTGTAAATATATATATATATATATATATATATTATATATATATATGTATATATACATATATATGTTTATATGAAATATCTTAGCCTATCCCACCTCTCTTTTCTCTTACTCCCAGTGTGTTTCCCTTTTAGTCATTGACTCCATTTTTATAACATATTTTCAAATTAAACTCTCTCCTGTGCTTCATTTATGTAAGCTCCTTCTACCCGCTCTATTAAATGAGAAGTTTTATATGAGTATTATCAGTATCATTCTTCTATGCAGGAATACATGCATGCAGTTCATCATCATTAAGTCCCTCATATTTTACCCTTCTCCTCCACTCTCTATGCTTCACCTGAATCCTGTATTTGAAGGTTAGACTTTCTGTTCAGCTCTGGTTGTTTCAACAGGAACATTTGAAATTCTCCTGGTTCATTGAAAGTCCATCTTTTCCCCTGGAAGAGGATGTTCAGTTTTGCTGGGTAGTTGATTATCAGTTGCATTCCAAGCTCTTTTGTCTTCTGGAATATTATATTCCAAGCCCTATGAGCCCTTAATGTAGCTGCTGCTAAGTCCTATGTGATTCTGACTGCAGCTCCACAATATTTGTGTCCTTCTGGCTGCTTGTAATATTTTCTCTTTGACTTGGGAGTTCTGGAACTTGGCTATAATATTCTTGGGGGTTGTTTTTTTTTGGATCTCTTTCTGGAGGAGACAGGTACATTCTCTCAATTTATATTTTGCCTTCTGCTTCTATGATATCAGGGCAATTTTCCTGTAGGATTTCTTTAAAAATGAGGTCAAGACTCTTTTCCTGATCATGACTTTCAGGTATTTCAATAATTTTTTTTCTTTGTTTTTTGCAAGACAATGGGGTTAAGTGGCTTGCCCAAGGCCACACAGCTAAGTAATTATTAAATGTCTGAAGCCGGATTTGAACTCAGGTACTCCTGACTCCAGGGTCAGTGCTCTATCCACTGAACCACCTAGCTGCCCTGTATCCCAATAATTTTGAAATTATCTTTCCTGAATCTGTTTTCCAGATCAGTTATTTTTTTTAATGAGATGTGTCACATTTTCTTCTAATTTTTCATTCTTTTGGTGTTGAAGTATTGTGTCTTGATTTCTCATAAAGTCACCAGCTTCCTTTAGCTCCATTCTACATCTGAGGGATTTGTTTTCCTCAGAGAGCTTTCTTATCTCCTTTCCTATCTGGCAAATTCTTCTTTTTAAAGCATTCTTCACCTCATTAACTTTTTGAACTGTTTTATCCATTTGGCCTAAGCTGGTTTTTAACATGTTATTTTCTTCAGAATTTTTTTTTGGATCTCCTTGACTAAGCTACTGACTTCTTTTTCATGTTTTTCCTGCACCTCTCTCATTTCTTTTCCCAATTTTTCTTCTATCTCCCTTACTTGATTTTCAAAACCTTTTTCGAGCTCTGTCATAGCCTGAGCCCAACTTTCATTTTTCTTGGAGTCTTTAGATACAGCTCTGGTTGTTTCAACAGAGACAATTGAAATTCTCCTGGTTCATTGAAAGTCCATCTTTCCCCCGGAAGAGGATGCTCAGTTTTGCTGAGTAGTTGATTATCAGTTGCATTCCAAGCTCTTTTGTCTTCTGGAATATTATATTCTTCTTCATCTTCAGATTGAGTATTTTGATCCTTCTTGGGATCATAGACAAAGAATTTCTCAATGGTGTTCCTCTTTTTTCTCTGTTTACTCATTTCTCCAGCCTGTGCCTGGTTTGGGGGTGCTTCCTGAGCTTTTGAGTATAATTGGGATACCTGCTTTGGGTTTTTTTTGGGATACCCATTGGGACCTTCTTTCCTCCAAGTTCTTATGTTCTCTTGCCTGTGCTTTGATATATAGATGACCACAGGCATTCCTCTCTGCCCTGGAGCTCTGAGGTGGGTCCCTGCTATTGTAGTATGGAAGGCTAAACTGCAATCTGCATCTGAGTGTGGGCAAACAGCAGAGTCTTGACCCAGGGAGAGCAGCGAGATTTCTGCAGTCTCCCCTGACCCCCCTTACTGTCTGCGAGCTGTGCTCTGGAGGTTCAGGCTGGTTTCCCCAGATTCCTGCTGCACGTTCTTGCTGCAGGGCTGCTCTGAGGTTGGTGCTCCTCACTCCACACTCATTCTGGTGCAGCAGAGTTCTCTTACCACCTCTTCAAGCTGTTCCCAGTGATCCTTGAGCTGGGCTGCGCTGGGCTGGGCTGCGCTGGACTGTGCTGAGTTGTGGCTGGGGCTTTTTCCAGCCCCTGGTCCTGGTGAAACACACCTTTCCTGTTGAACTTCTAAGTTATCTTGGACTGGTAAAGCATAAGATTCAGTCTTTCTGTGGGTTTTTCCCCTCTTAACTTTGGCTAGAGTCATCATTTGACAGCTTTTGCAGTTTATTGGGGAATGAGTTTCTGGGAAATGCTGCCTTCACACCGCCATCTTGGCTCTGCCCCCCACATACCTTAATTTTAACCATTCCCCAATTGATGGACATTCCCTCAATTTCTAATTCTTTATCGGGGCTACTAGGTGGCACAGTGAATAACACTGGCCTTGGAGTCAGGAGGACTGAAGTTCAAATCCAGCCTCAGACACTGGGTACTTACTAGCCATGTGGTCTTGGGTAAGTCACTTAACCCTGATTACCTTGAATCCAGGGCCATCTCCAGATATCCTGATTCATATCTTGTCATTTGGATCCAGATGACTCTGGAGGAGAAAGTGAGGCTGGTGACTTAGCACAGTCCTCCCTCACTCAAATCCAATTTATGTACTTGTCATGGCATCAGCTCCCCGATGTCTTGGTCCTCTTCAAGAAGAAAGGACAAGGATCATTATCAATTCTTTGTCACCATGAAAAGTGCTACTATAAATATTTTATCCCATGTGGGGGATAAATATTTAAGATCTCTTTCAGATAAAGACCTAGCAGTGATATTGCTGTATAGAAAGCAGGGTCTGCACAGTTTTATTACTTTGGTCATAGTTCCAAATCGCTTTCCAGAATGATTGGATCAATTCACAACTCCACTGACAATACAAAAAGAGTTCCAATTTTCCCACATCATCCTTCACATTTATCATCTTCCTTTTTAGTTACAGTCAATCTGACAGGTGTGAGGTGGTAACTCAGAGTTGTTTTAATTTGCATTTCTCTAATTAAGTGATTGAGCATTTTTTATATGACTATAGCTAGCTTTGATTTCTTCATCTGAAAACTTCCTGTTCCTATCTTTTGACTATTTATCAATTGGGGAATGACTTGTATTTTTGTAAATTTGACTCAGTTCTTATATATTTGAGAAATGAGGCCTTTATGGAGTATCTTCCTACAAAGAATATTTCCAAGCTTTCTGCCTTCCTTCTAATGTTGTTGCATTGGTTTTGTTTCATAGCAAAATTTTTTTATATTTGGCAATTCTCTTATTTGGTTATGAATTATTCCCTTCTCCATAAATCTGACAAATAGACTATTCCTTATTTATGGTGTCACCCTTTATGTCTAAGGCATGCACTCATTTTGACCTTACCTTGCTATAAAGTGTGAATGATGGGACAAATGCAAACTTTCCTTTTTGCAGGAGAAATCAAGGTCCAAAGTTTAAATAACATATCTGAATTCAGAGAGCAAGTCATTAGGAATGATGATTAAGATATACTTTCTCTTCACTGACTCTGGAGTTAGGAGAACCTGAGTTCAAATCCAACCTCAGACGCATAATACTTAAGTAGCTGTGTTACCTTAGACAAGTCACTTAACCCCATTGTTTTATTAAAAAAAACTCCCCTCAAACCAAAAAGACATCCTTTATCTTAATGTAATAAATTTACCATTGTATCACTTGTCTATCAGTGGAGGTGCAATTACATTGTTGTTTCATGATGTCCTTAGCATAGCATGCCTTCACTCTCTCTTGTTATTTTTTTATCAGCATGCAGGAAATTAGGAGGATTAATAACTGGTGGGGAGGAGAGAGGAGAATAACTAGGGTATATATTGATTTGCAAATATATCTCCTACTTTTCTGCTCTTCAATTCTTCTTTATTGTGTCCCAGATGTTTTATTAAATCCCCCATGTTTCCAGATATTCTGGTTTTCACTAAACTGAGACCAAAATGACATCATCACATTTGAGACAAATTACAGCATGTCAGACTGTGGCTGATCAGACCAATACAAGCTTGGAATACTCTGCCACAGGTTGGGCACAAATAGTCCATGTGAAAACCTGGGGTGGGTGCTCTGAATTTATAGATGTCACATTTCCTTTGAGCTGCTTCAGTTCTGCTTTCCTCCTAGAGTGCAACTGCCCTCACTGATGAGGGCACACCATGCTGAATGGTCCTATGCCAGTGTCTCCCACTTGTTATCAATTCTAAAGCTCTTCAATGAGACCTTCAGGATGTCTCATATCACTTCTTCTGACCCCCTTTTTTCCTTTATAAAGATTTGATTAATTTTGAGTTTTACAATTCACCCCCATTCTTGCTTCCCTCCCCCACCCCCACCCCCACAGAAGGCATTCTGTTAGTCTTTACATTGTTTCTATGGTATACATTTATCTCAGTTGAATGTGATAAGAAAAAAATCATATCCTTAAGGAAGAAAAATAAAGTATAAGAGATCGCAAAATTACATAATAAAATAATGGTTTTTCCCCCTAAATTGAAGGTAATAGTCTTTGTTTTTTTTTTTAGGTTTTTGGCAAGGCAAATGGGGTTAAGTGGCTTGCCCAAGGCCACACAGCTAGGTAATTATTAAGTGTCTGAGACCAGATTTGAACCCAGGTACTCCTAACTCCAGGGCTGGTGCTTTATCCACTACGCCACCTAGCCGCCCCTATCTTTGGTTTTTGTTCAAACTCTACCATTCTTTCTCTGGATACAGATGGTATTCTCCATTGAAGATAGCCCAAAGCTGTCCCTGGTTGTTGTACTGAAGGAATGAGCAAGTCCATCAAGGTTGATCATCACCCCTATGTTGCTGTTAGGATGTACAATGTTTTTTTGGTTTCTCCTAATCTTGCTTCCCTCCCCCCACCTCCCACAGAAAACAGTCTGTTAGTCTTTACATTTTTTTCATGGTATACATTGATCTAAGTTGAATGTGATGAGAGAGAAATCATATCCTTAAGGAAGAAAAATATAGTATTGTGCCAGATTGTTGCACTAATGGAATGAGAAAGTCCATCAAAGTTGGTCATCACCCTCATGTTGCTGCTAGGGTGCATAATGGTTCTTCTCATCTCTATCAGCATCAGTCCATGCAAATTTCTGGGCTTCCCTGAATTCATCGCATCCCTCCTGGCTTCTAATAGAACATTAGTATTCCATGACATACATATACCATAGTTTGTTAAGCCATTCCCCAATTGAAGGACATTTACTTAATTTCTGTTTCTTTGCCACCAAAAATAAGTCTGCTATGAATATTTTTGTACAAATGATGTTTTTACCCTTTTTCATCATCTCTTCAGGGTATAGACCCAGTAGTGGTATTGCTGGATTAAAGGATATGCACATTTTTGTTGCCCTTTGTGCATAATTCCTGATTGCTTTCCAGAAAGATTGGATGAGTTCACAGTCCCCTTCTGACCCTGTGTGAATGCTCCATAAAATAATTTGTTTGGAAAGTGTACTTCTGACATTCTAACAACATGTCCAGCCCATCATAGTTATTCCATGTAGTAAAGATGGAATGCCAGGCAGTTTAGCTTGAGAAATGACCTCAGCATCTAGTATCTTTTCCTGCCAGGTGATCTTCAGAATCTTCCTAAAACAATTTAATTGGAAGCAATTCAGTTTCCTGTTAAGGCTGCATGGCAGGAATGAGGTCAGCATAATGTCTAATACCTTTTCTCTCCCATACTTTCTTTTAGAGCCTCCCAAATACAGAGCTAGCTCTGGCAATGTGTCAACCTCACTGTCAATGTGTATCTCCTGGAAAGTGCACTTCCAGGGTAAGTGAACTTGTCCATAGTACTCAAAACTTCTCCATTTTCTGTAACTGATGGTTCTACACTGGATGGTGTGGTGCTGGCTGATGGAGCACCTGTTGTTTTTTTTTGATGTTAATTGTTAGACCAAAATTAGCACAAACAGCAGAGAATTGATCCAGATTTGTTGCATCTCAGCTTCAGAGGCTGCATTGAGGGCACAATCATCTGCAAACAGAAGATCATGCACCAACACTCACTCCATTTTGCTTTTGACTTGTTGCCTTTTCAGGCTGTAGAATTTGCCATCAGTGTTGTAGCTGACCTTGAGACATTTGATAACATGACTGAAAACATCATGTGAAAAAGTATGGGAGCAAGGACATATCCTTGTTTTACTTCACTGGTGACTGGGAAATCTCGAGAGCATCATCCACTATCTAAAAGCTGGGCACACATAATGAGATTGATATACAATACTGATGAACTTCTCTGGGCAACCAAATTTTGACATAATTTTCCATTAAACCCTCATGGCCAACAGTATCAAAGGCCTTGGTCAGAGCTACAAATATATACAGATCTCTGTTCTGTTTCTGGCATTTTTCCTTTAGTTGTTGGGCAGCAAACACCATTATCAATGCTACCCTTTCTGAAGCCACATTGGCTCTCAGGGTGGTGATCATCTTTCAGGTGAAGGATCAGCCTAATGAGGACTCTGGTGAGAATCGTACCAGCAATAACAGAAAGTGATTGTCACCTATAGAGGTATAGAATACCTCTATAAAGGTATTCCCTTTCCCTTTATAAAGATGGATGATGGAAGCATCCTTGAATTCTTGGGGGTGATAATCTCTTCATGACATAATACCTGGAAAATTTTAGTCAGATTTTGGATGAGCAACAGATCCCCCACCTTGTAAATCTCAGTTGTAATAGAATCAGACCATGTGCTTTGCCACTTGAAAGGAGCCTAATGGCATTCAACTTCTCTTTGAATGCCATTAGGCTCCTTTCAAGTTGGAACTTCAACTAGGGACCCATGGACTTCAACTTGAGATAAAAACAGTCAATGGCTTCTGCATTGATTGATGATCTGTTAAGAACACTATGGGGGGTAGCTAGGTTGCACAGTGGATAGAGCACCAGCCCTGGAGTCAGGAGTACCTGAGTTCAAATCTGACCTCAGACACTTAATAATTACCTAGCTGTGTGGCCTTGGGCAAGCCACTTAAACCCCATTCATTGCCTTGCAAAAACCTAAAAAAAAACAAAACACTGTGGAAGTGTTCAGCCTATCTCTCTAGGATAATGTCCCTGTCATTAATCAATGTGGATCCATCAGCACTGAGAAGTTGAGATGTGTCATATGTCTTTGCATATATATGACATGCAAAGGAAGTTAGTGATGGGTTCTTTTTGTTGTTGTTGGAAAAGGTCAATGGTTGAATTTGACCCTGTTTCAAGAATTTATCTGATTGTGGACTTAGCTACTCTGATTTAGACAATTGTCCAAGATAATTACAAAAGATCCATAATGAAAAATGCTATTCACCCCCAGAGAGAACTGATGAAAACTGAATGAAGTTTGAAGTATTTTTTTTACTTTTATCCCTCTTGGGGTGTGTATTCTTTTGGAATATTGCTAATATAGGAATTTGTTTTACATGACTTCACACATATTCTCAAGGGGTAAGGAAAGGGCAGGAGAAAAGGTGGGAGAGAATTAGAAGCTCAAAATTTTATGAAATGAATACTCATGAATAACATGGAACTATGTTAAACATGATTGCACAGGTATAACTGATATCTTGGGAGGGAGAAAAAGTGAAAGTGTGAAACTCAAAAGCTTGCAAAAAATGAATGCTGTAAACTATCTTTGCATGTCAATAGAAAAAATAAAATAAAGGTGTAAATAAAAAGTGACTGTTAAAAAAATTTACATGGAAAATGTTTAATGAAATAAACAAAAATGTATTAAATAAAAGAATATATTTCACAGGTGTGTAATTTAGGAGTACCAGCAAGTCAAGTACTACTTTTCTCAGAAAACACCTTTGGATCCTATCAAGTGACTGGTTCAACCCCAATGCTGAAATATTTATTGTATTATGAAAGGGAAGTCTTTACTAAAGAACGTTTAGGTCAAATGGTTCCCAGTAAACTGTCTTTTTTCTATGGAATAGCTTGAACATGGCCCTGTGGAGTCCTTAATTTAAATAGGAGCAGCTTGGAATAGTCAAAGAGGTTTTGGAGTCTGGGCATCTGGGTTCAAATTCTGGTTCAGCTACTTACTACCTATGTGTTCTTAGACAAATCACTTTGCTTTCTCAGCTATAAAATGAAAGTGTCAGATTCAAAACTGATATCTATAATCTGCTGGTCTTTTCCTTAGTAATGATTCCTTTACAATTTTACCTTTTTTATTACTTTCCCACCCAGACTTTGGATATATTACTCACCCCTAGTTAATTTTTGGCATGTATGTAAGTGTATATATATGTGTGTGTGTATATATATATAAAATATGTAAAATTAGGATGTGTGATTTTATTGCAACTTATACATAGACATACATTTACATATTAAATTATAAAAGCTAGAGTTTATTTAGATCCCTTAAGCTTCAAATCTGAGAAGCTTACTGTGTTTTGCTTCTAATATTAATCATGAAAATTCAAACAGTACACATGGGACTTATTCAACATTGATTTTACATATTTAAATTATACATAGCACTGATTCACAAAGGTCAAGTAGGGATTTCCTAGAACAGGTGTTTTGATTAGCTGTTGGTTTTTGCTCATGGTTTGTTGATGAGGTTATTCACAAATCCAAATAGAATGAACAGTCACTCAAGAAAACTATTGGGTACTTCTTTCTTTCTCTTTAAATCCATCCGTTCCATTTGTCGGCAGCCTCCAGTCTTTATGTCCGGATCCTTTTCCCAGGTATTGTATGTTTTTCTGCATACAATCCATTTCTCTTTTTATTGATGTTTTCACCCACTTGAATGGTGCTATCACTGACACTGTCCGAGCCTGCCTCATTAAGTCTCTGCAACATAAGCCCAAGTAAATGCCAATGAATTATTCAAAGTTAAACAAATTTCCGTGAGTAGATTTACTCAGTATAATTGACAAGAATTGAACCTCTTCTCTGGTTCCTTCTATAGCTATTTTTCACTAGAAATGGGAGTATAAGTCTGGGTTCAAGGCTCCAAGTCCATTTTCCTCCTCTTTCACAGATATTTCATTTCAATTTATGGGAAACATTGTATGCCTAGATGCATGTGTATAAATGAATGTGAGACAATATATCTGAAACAAACTTGAGAGTGATTTTTGGAAAAACCTAATGGTTTTTCTTTAGGCAAATTCCATTTGATCCCAAGAAGTTTAAATCCCCAATTTTAATAGGTCTAAGAGAATATAAATAATGGCTAAGCACTGACTATGCTGATTGGACCAAATTTAAATCCAAGCCAAAGTTTCAGAAAATGAACACTTTATGGCCTGTGTGGAAGTCCCTCTCTGTTAGTGTCCTATGGGAGTCCTTCCCCAACAGAAGGAATTCTTCTGATGAAATATGAGAATCCCTTTTACTCCTCACTAAAAAGGAACTCTAGATAGCTTAGTTTAAGATGTTCTTGATTTATTCAAGGGGAGAAATAGAATGATCCTTTCTAGTTCTTTAATTTGGAAAATATTTTATATATGTCTACAAAACTGCCAACCTTGCAAAGGAGACTTGGTCACTGCAGAAAGTTTTAATCCCTCATCACCCTCCACTCCCATTTAAAAAAAAATAAAGGAAAGTTGTAGCTTACTTCAGTCTTGGTTCCTGTGGCTTCTTCTAAAACTACACAAAGGAAAATATAACAGAATTAGATCAATTACCAAACCTTTACTACTTTCTGCTGAGACTAGGAAGGCTTTGGCTGAGATGTTCGAGGAAAAGAGAAATGTTGTCAAGCGCTAATGAGGTTTCCCCTCTAACCAAGGGAGAGCAGTGTCCTGGATTTTTCTCCAATCAGTAATTTAGACTGTGGAGAATGTCCTGAAAAGTGAGAGAAAAAGAAAGCCTAATTGTTTTCTTCAGGAAACTAATAATTAAGGGGAAAATGCTTAAAAGGGGAGTAGTGATTCAAATGTAGCTGAGATCACTACCAATCTAACTTATTCATAATGCCTTGTTCTTAGCCTGTTATTCTCTTATCTCTATTCATTTGCTTACAGTCTTCCCCAGGACATGAAATAGATATCTCCATCTATAAAAATCTTTGCCTAGCTTCAAAACCTAATTCAGGGACTACTCTCCTTGAAACCTATCTTCATTTCCCTGGCTAAAAGAGGTCTTTCTCTCCTTCAATCTTCTCAAAACTCTCTGGACTTATCCTGTTACATTTGTTATAATCTATCTTTTATCATAGTTATTTCCAAGTGTTATCTCCACTTCATTAAATTGCAATTTCTAAAAGACAGAAAATATATCTTATTTCAACTTTGCATTCGTAGTGCTTATCATAGTGCTTGAAATAAACAGACATATAATATATTTGAACTGCAATGATGAAGATAAATTCAGATGATTGTTTTGTTGGGAATGTTGATTGAATATCTATGTTTATTATGAGATAGATTGATACTGGTGTAGAATAGTAGTTTAGTAATGGTCCTGAATTCAAATCTTGCCCTGATTCTGTACGAGTCTCTAGAACTCAGTTGACTCACATATAAAATTACCTCTTGACCTCTAAATGACTTATTGACCTCTAAAGCCCATTTCTAGTACCAAATCTCTGATGCTACAATGTCACTTTCCATTTCTGGGTTTTAGTTTACTAATCTGGGGTAGGACTAGTCTTTCTAGCTAATATCTTTCCCTTTTTGTTGTAGTATTTTGCAACATGGACTTGAAAAATGTTCATCCTCTTGGTGAGACCATGCCCTTTATACTGACATTACTGACTTCATTGTGAATGGGTTTGCATTCATTGATAGTCATTTTCTTCCATTACTCTCTCTAATCATTTGTGATCACAGAGAAAATCAGTAAGTGGTAGGAAAGCTAATTCTCTGCTTATTGAGGAGGTGGCAAAATACCAAAGAAAGACTATGAACTCAAAAGGCAGAGGATTTCTTACTTTTGCCACTTACTGCATAAATAAGGTTTTCCTTCTCTGCATCTCAACTTCCTCATATGTAAGATGAGGGAGTCGGGATAGATGGCAGCCTCTGACATTCCTTTTGGCTTTAGATCTGAGATTTCTGTCCAAGAATTTGCTTTGTTTTTCTTGTTGCTATTGTTATGATGGTGATGATTTAAAATTTTTTTAAAATTTATGATGGTGATTATTTTCAATAAAAATTTAGTGGAGAAAGACACTAAGGTAGTATTCAAATGATATTTTTGGATGATTTACTGGTTTTAATTTATTTACATAATACTCTAAATTCTTATATTCTGCAAAATCTGTTTCCTCATCTGTAAAATGAGGAGGTTAAACTTTATCACCTTTAAAATTCCTTCTAACTTTAAATCTGTGATCCTATGAACTATGGGTAGATATTAAGGAGAGAAATAACTGATAAACTGTCACATATCTCTGGCCCTTCCTTAAAACTGAATGAAAAAGATCAGACATCATTTTGAAAATAAAGCTTCAATCAGTGAAATGACTTTAGTTGGAAGTTTTAGAACTCTGAAAGCTTAAATTATTTGTATCAAATGGGAATACATATATTTTATGAGACTGAAATGTATGAGCTTGTAATAACCTCATGCTAGGGATATATTTGGGAGGCTTTAGAACATAGTGAATTAGGCATTCAGTTAAGTCCTCATATACAAAGGTGCTGATATTCATCAGAAGAGGCTTTTACTATGACATTTTCCTATATTAAGGAAATCACAAGTTAAACCTTTCCTCGCCCTATAAAGGGACATATAAATTTTAAAAAGCAAATAATAGTCATTTTCTTTTTTTAGAGTGGCACTACTTTCTACCAGATTTCTTGTCTTCTTTTTTCTTATCCCTCAATTCTGAATCTAAAGTTGCATAGGCATTTCTGTCAAAAGCTCTGGGCATAGACAGTAAGAGACTGATGGATTTTGGACAGATTAGATTAGAGGAAAATGAAAAAGAAGAACAGCTTAGGGAGTTGCAAAACTAACCCGTTAGAATTTTATCCAGTTGTTCCACCATGAATTTAGCATTTTCCTTTGTGAAGCACATTGGTGGTTTTAATTTAAGAACATTCCTATGGGGACCATCAGCACTGATAAGTATTCTCTGTTCTTTCATCCTATTTAAGAGAAAAATGCATATAGATGTAAATATATGTCAAAAGTTCAGAATAATAATGCAAAACATAAAGAGCCCCTCTAGGAGGGTAACAGATACACAAATGTACTACTCTCATCCCCTTTTCTCTCCCTCACATTCAAACACTACCACCCACACAGCAGATGATTAATTGCCCTTTTCCTGGATGAAAGAGAGGCAGAGAATTCTCAAACTCCATATGACATGGCTGGATTGGCAAATAACTGATTTGCCAAACTAGGCACAGAAATAAAAGGTGTATTTACTTGTAGATGATATGTTGTGCTTCTGCAGTGGCTGGGGTTCTTTTCTGTTGGTCCTTCACCAAGTCAATTCCAATAAATAAGCCAATGCCCCTAGGAAAGATGGAGGAGGAATTGATATTCATTCCATCAGGGGAGAAAGCCTCATCCCCCCCCAAAAGCAACATTATCCTCATTGCTTGTGTTTAAGCTTCACTTAGTAGTCATTGACCTTCTAGTGATTGCAGATTCAGGCTAATTTAAGGAACCAAAACCACAGTAAGAAGCTACTAATTATTTTTAAAAACAATATTATTTTTCAAAATAAGATTTGTTTTCCTACTTGGCTAATGAATGAGAAAAGTCTTCATCTCTTTTCTAAGTCTTTTGACTACTCAGAGATTAAGTGACTTGCCTGGAATCATGTCAGTAAATATCAGAGAACAAACTTGAACCTAGATCTTCTTGGTCAGTTCTCTATTCCCATTGCCATATTGCCTCTCTAAAGACGATAATCCCTAACTTTCTTTAGCTTCTTAGGACTATAGTTGTAGTAGTAGTAGTAGTAGTAGTAGTAGTAGTAGTAGTAGTAGTAGTAGTAGTAATATTGATGATAATAATGATAAGGTTTATGAAGCACTGTACATATATCAGCTCATTTTAACCTCAAAGAAATTGGGAGTTATTTGTTATTATTAGCCTTATTTTTACAGATGTGAAATTGAAGATTAGGGGAAGTTAAGTTACATGTCCAAGGTCATACAATTAATAAGTGGCAGGTTTTGAACTCAGGTTTTTTTCCTGACTCCAGACCTAGCATTCTATCAACTGTCTCACCTAGCTGCCTAGTAGATGATTCTCACTTAATTTTTCTTGTTATTTAAAATAACATCATCAGCTACTATGTATTAAGTACAGCTACTAAGTACTAAGTCCAAAGAAAGACAAAAATCAGTTTGTTTTCATGAACTTATTTTCTAATGGAGGGAACAGCATTCAAATAACCATGTACCTACAAGACAGAATGTAAAATGGAGGGAAACACCAATTATTTTTACACCTTTGAGTACTGAGTTAGAAACATACTTCTCAGGTCAAAATATTATCATGTCACATGATTCCTTCTCTATGAACATACCTGATATCCCCTATTAATGGATGTTTTGCTTTTTGCTTATTCAATAACTCAATTAGGTAATTTCCAACCCGTGTAGCATTTCCTTGGAGATCTTCCTTTTCAATTACATCCAGGACGGCCAAGCCAACAGCACAGGACACTGGATTTCCTCCATACTACAGACAAAGATGAAAGACAAAACCCAGCAGTTGGATAACTGGTCTCCCTTCATCCACCAGGAATCCTGCTCAAATTCTTCAGCTCAAAAAATTAAATCTGAAGGGCATTTTTTTACTTACAATCAAACACTGGATGTCAAAGATTAGTATAAATATTATTTATTAAGTTTTGCTCACTGACTCACTGTTTGATGTAAGGCAATTTCAGGCAAAGCCAACAAGCTAATTCTAAAATGTCATCTTCTGGCCCCTCACCAATAGTTTTGTGAGATTTGAATTTCAATAGATTTGAATCTGAGCTATACCAAATTCTTTTATGCTATGCTCCACAAGAACAACTTTTCAAGTCTCAGTTAAAAGTTATTTGAGATAAATCTTCAAAGAAACAAACTCTCCCTAGACAAAAGTTCAGCAACTGTTATAGCAGAAGCCTTATATCCTTAGGTTATTTTTTAAATGGTGCCTCTTAATCTAAAGGCTTTCATAGATGATATATGAATTTATATGTGATATGAAACACATGCAAAGATTGTGTCATCCATAAATGAAATGCAGCTATGTTGATGGTTTAACAACTCAACTATTTATAAGTGTATGGAAACATGACAAAATAGTTGAAAAAAAAGTATAAGACTTAGGAGAGTGCTAGCTGAGTTGGGACAAATGGTGCCTAACTTGCTCTGATTAGACTTTGGCTGGGATTCTAGAACTAACTCTTTTTCTTTTATGTTATTGTTCCATTCTAGTCTTTGAGTTCTTACCTGTACTGTTCTATTTCTTCCTGCTTTTCCTAATCTACTGGAAATAAACTCTTTGTAACTCAGATGTTTTTTTTGGGGGGGAGTTCTCCTTCACACCTATTCTCCTCTTCATAATTCCCACTAAAGGGCTTTTTTGGGGGGGGAAGGGAAGAACTGAATTATTTCCAATCTATTCAATTGTAAACTCCTAAAGAGAAGCAATTATGTATACTGTTTCATGTTTGAATCCCTAAAACCCAGAACATCTTTCATACACTAAGCACTTAGGATTCTAGAATTCTAGATATAGGGCTGAAAGGGACCCACCTCAGAGGTCATTTGGTTCAACCTCCCTCATTTTACAGATGAGATACATTAAGCTTCACGAAGGAAATGATTTCCTCAAAATCACTGACAATAAGTGCATATTGAAGTAAGAAATTTATTTGATAGAATTGTTAAGTTACCTTTTCCATGTCTGGAGAAAACAAAGGAGCACCTATCACTTTCCTCTTTATTAAAACTGTCTGGAAATAAAATTTACCGTGTTAAAATATTCCATTCCAGAAGCACTGAAGGCTTCTGCAATTTCTTGGGTTGTCACTACACAGGATAGTGGGTGTCCATTTCCCATCGGTTTGCCCATGGTAACAATATCTGGCACAAAGTCTTCCCCATGCATTTGGAAGCTCCAAAAATGTTCTCCAATTCGACCAAAACCAACTTGAACTTCATCAGCTATAAATACAGCCCCAGCTTTGTGGACATATCTGAAAAGCAAAGGGACATGATGAAAAACAGAAAAATATGATAGTCTTGAGACTCTATAAAGGTGCCCATGGTATCAAAAAAGGAGATAATTTTCCCAATTGCTTTGCAAAACAGTAATTTGATTTCTATACTAAAATGTGAGGATGCAACTAAGTGTAAACTTACTAAATAGACTACAATTTCATTTAAACCAAATTGCATCAAATTTACATGTAAATCTATTACAATATTAGAAGAGTAAAGAAGATCAAAATGGGTAAAAGCAGTATCTGGTTGGTAGCTGTCACAATGCTCAGTGTGCCCCAAACCTAGTACGTACTCTGCCACTTTCTGGAAGTAACCTGCTGGTGGAATGACTTGGCCTCCACAGCTCTGCATGGACTCAGCAATAAAGGCAGCAATCTACATGAAAGGAGATGAAGTCAGAGTCTATGAAGCTTTTTGTCTCCTCTTTGTACACCCAGTGACCAGAATGGGTTTCCTTTACAAATCAGTTAATTTCAAGAATGTGCTAGAAAAGAAAAAAAGGCACTGTAGGCAGGGCAAAGAAGCCATACAATGATTCCATAGAAAAGCTCTTATTAGGAGTCCATCAAGCACAAGGTGTGAGGCATGGGTCACCAATTCAGTGCAGTCTAAAGTATTGCATCATCAACCACAGGCATAGAAAAAAAAAGAGGGAGCCTTTGATATTTACAAATTTGATTTTTACACAGAAGCATTATTACAATTCATTTGAGTCCGAAAAAATATGCAGCATTAATTATGCCAATCCATGAAAGTAAGAATTGCCTTCTCTCTACAGAGCCAGGATGATGATGATGATGACAACGATTGGGCTTGCTATTGTGTGGGTAAAGAAAATTTTCAGATGTCGAAACAGTCACTGCAGATTGACATCTTCTCTACAATTTATAATCCTAAAGAGTTTATTCTAGAAAACAGAGGTTAAGTGACTTACTTGCCCAAAGTCAGAAATGAACAGAGAACAGACTTGAGCTCATATCTTCTTCGTTCCAAGGCCATATCTTTATTCATTATGCCATACTGCCTCTTAAATGATAGTAATTATGGCTAATATTTATACCTTAAGGTTTGCAAAGTATTTTACATTTGATCATTACAATAACCCCCCCCCCCAAGAAATAGATATTATTACTATCACTCCCATTTTATACATGAGGAAATTAATTTTGGGAAATGTTAAGGAGACTTGCTAAGAGAGATGGTTAGTCAGTAGTTGAGTCTAGGAATTGAACTCAGGACTTCCTAGCTCTAAATACTGGGCTTGGTGCTACTATACCACTTAGCAAAAGGCTTTCTTGGTTTTTCTCACATTAGTTCAAGGGTTTTCAGAGAGTATACCACCAGGTGGAGTGTTTCCAGTGACTAAAGATGTAAATAAGAAAATGATTCTTTCAGAACAAAGAACAAAGTCTGTAGATCTCATATCCTTGAAACCTTCAACTTAGGTCTGGCTTCCTCTGTCAGCTTGGCACCCTTTGAGTAGGGTGTCAATCTTATTTTATTTACTGCCTCCCATATAACTTAGGCATCCTTCTCTTGCCACTAACAGTTGCCATGAAATAGAGATCACAATCTTCCTGGAAGCACTGTTGATCAGAAATGTGCACCTTAAAGAAAGGGGCATTACATATGAAGGGACTCTTTATAGTCAAAAAGCTGGAAGCTTCCAAGAGCTTTCACTTCTTAGGCAACAATTATTTTCTGCTGCTGGTATACAGTGCCAATACCCAAAAGAAAACATGTTAGAAGGGGAGTAGGGAAAGAGAGGAAGGAAGATGCAGGAGAAAGAAAAAGAAGAAGGTGAGAAGACTTTCTGTTAGTAATAAGTATAATTTCTTTTACAAGGCAATGGGGTTAAGTGACTTGCCCAAGGTCACACAGCTAGGTCATTATTAAGTTTCTGAGGTAAAATTTGAACTCAGGTCCTCCTGACTCTAGGGCTGCTGCTTGATCCATGGCGCCACCTAGCTGCCCCAAGTATAATTTTTTTTAAAAAGCCCAAATGTTAAGAACACTAGGTGGAGAATTGATAACTTTTGTGTCCTGGACCCCATTGGCAGTCTGTTAAAGCCTGTGGACCCATTTTCAGGATAATTTATTTTATGTATAATGAAACAAGATATAAAGGATTACCAAAGAAATCGACTCTATTGAAATAGTTAATCAAAATAATTTTAAAACACAGGTCACAAATTCCAAATTAATAATTTAAGATGACTGATGACCTCCTGTTTGTGATTTCCTTAGCACTGCTCTATGATACAATAGGTAATCCTGTGGAATTCCCTTATATTCTGAGATGTGGGGTTAACTCAGAGTCACACAACTGTCAACGATCACCATCAGGATTTGAATCCACATCTCTCATATTCCAAGTTCAGCACTGTCTTCACTGTATTATGAAGATTCGAAATTTTATGCTTTTTAAAACCCCAAAGTAGTTTCAATAGTTTCATTAAACTGAACTTGATTGAAATGAAAAAACGGCTAACTAATGCTCTGTTTTTGACTATTAGGGACTTGTTTAAACTTTAAAAGGTGGGTTTACATTAACAGGCTTCTTCTTCAGACATTGTAGAAGATCTGACTGGGTCCAGATCTTCCCTAGTTTCCAAAAGCTGAGCCAATTCTAAGAATACCCTGAAGTCTTTGTTCAAAACCTAGCTTGGCCCTGGAACCCAGATATCACTATGTCTTCTACTCAGATCAACATGAGCCCTTGTTGCCATTTCCTACTGGAGTGTTAGACAAATACCACTTCCTGTCCAGTAATCCATTTCAATTTCACTCTTTTTGGTAAAATGGAAATGGATTACTGGACAAGAAGTGGTATTTGTCTAACACTTTGCCCCCCCCCCCCCCAAAGCATGATCTCATTCTGCAACAGGGAGAGGGCAGTGGTCATATAGGAATCCCCAACACTGATGAAATCCCAAATCAAGTTCTTCATTCTTCTTGCAGATGAACCTCAGTCCCCACTGCCCCTCCCCTCCCCCACCCTTTTGTAGTTTGTACCAATGAAAAGAATACCATAAAAGAATAATAAAAATTTAAGCCCATAAAATTTGCTTCAGTTATTTTTTGCTTCCCAATTCCAAGTTCCCTTTAAAATTAATTTGTGAAAGATGCTAAATTATGTCTATAGAGGTAAATACAAACCTTCCGTCCCCTTTTCTGGGCTTCTTCGATAATTTTCTTCACCTCATCTGCATATGCACCAGCTGGATCTGGGTGGTCTTCCCTATATTTTCCTCGGTAGATATCTGGGCTTGGTGCCTGAAAGCAGCCAAAAGATAGATTTTCTACATTGAAAATTTAGTATGAAAGTTCAGCTTGTATAAAATCATAGTTCTAGAACTGTACAGGCTATTTAACCTATTTAAGTTTCAGATGATAGAAATCTAAAATTCAGAGCTGAAAGAAACTCTAGGTCACCTAGTCTAAACTCTGATTCATATATGAAAAAAATGAGTCCCAGGGGTTTTAATAGCATAAATTGATATAGTTAGTGAGCATCAGAGACAAGATTTTCATCCATGTCCTCTATCTCTTGGTAGCTAATGACACCGGGACACCAGGATAGAGAGCTGAACCTGGAGTCAGGAAGACTCATCTTCCTGATTCAAATTTGACCTCAGACACTTGTTAGCTTTATGATCCTGAACCAGTCACTCTCAGTTTTCTCATCTGTAAAATGAGTAGAAGAAGATAATGATAGATCATTCCAATATCTTTGAAGAAAACCCCAAATGGGATTTTGAAGAGCCAGATAAACTGAAAGTTGTAACATACTATTGACTATGTTGGGGAGGGAGATAAGGAGGAAAGAGAAGAGTTATTGTTCACTTTAGCCAACTGATGAATGCTTTAACTATCAAACTTTCAAAGCTGAAAATGATAGGAAAATGCACAATTTTTCTTTTGAGAACACAGAAAGGAATCAAATTCATAGTTATTATATTTTTAAGAAAACTGAAAATTATAGGGTCGCAATTGTTTTTAAAACTTGACTACATCATTTTGTATTAGGTTGTGATAAAGCAACTCAAGCTTAAAGACAGTAACACGGTCGTACACACTGGTCAAAGATAATTGTAAACAAGATTCAAAGGTACAGTAATAGTAGCCATTCCTAGAAATTAATCTCAGTGAAGATGGCAATCCTATTTCCCAAGGTAGGTGAAATTAATATATGTATACTTACTATATGTACAAATTCTTTCTTGTCATCTTTGCCCTTTCGAAATTTATATGGACTAATTTCGATCAAGGAAGAAACATGACCATGGTAAGCACTGAAAAGAAGAGTAATACAGCTCTTAGGGATGCTTTCCTCTAATGCCTTAAAATTAATATTATTCTATAATTAAGAAGAAATGAAGAAAATAGCATTCAATTCTAGCAAGCACACCCTGTTTAACAAAGTCAAGTTGGCAATATTTTCCATTGGCCTCTTTACATATATGCAGGCAAACATATATACATGCATATATGTGAAAAGGAAAGATGAGACTTTTAAGATGATACTTTCAATTTAAAAACAAATATTTTTTGCTGATGAAATAGTAGGTTTAAGTGAACATAAATTATTTTGTTTTGAGATTTCCTACCTCGCCTTGTTGAGTCTTTAAATCACATGTAGAAATTAATTTTTATATATTAATATATAGTCTCTCCCCCACTGATGTAATCATAGAAAGTAATGAGCAGATAAACTATATTACATAATATGTAATATTATTGTATGTTATAATATAATTATATTATATAGTAAACTATATTACATATATGTATACACACATACATTTATAACCTGAAGTGTTTATGATGTGAGATAATTTCTTTGATACATTTAGAAAGTCAGGTGTCCATTGACTGACAAAAGATTAGCCAAACCTATGTGGGAAAGGGTATTTTAAAAAGCTAAGCCTTTCAGTTCTGAAAAGAGTGGTCCGGGGAGGGGATGAGCTAGCTGTTCTTTCCATCTTCCCCTATGACAATGGTGCCCTGTACTTGCCCAGAAGGAGACTCCCCCACACCACAACAGATACCATTTAAAAAAAATCTATTTAAAGACACTTTAACACTAAAGTTTATATTCTGTAACTGAAAGCTCTTAGAGAAATGATTTTTTTAATAGAGAGGAAAGAATAATGATCTTAACTAAGGTTGTCAAGATTATACACACACATACACACACACATATGCAATTGCATATCTATATAAAGCCATTCATTATACATATACATATTATTCATATATACATTATATACATATGCAGGGATGTAGGAAGTATCTTCAAAAGAATTAAGATTCAGAACAGGTTAAGGAACTAAGTGTCTGTGATCTTTGGTTTTTCACTTCTAGTCAAGGAAGAAAAAGATGTAAGAATAAGAAAATGCAGAGTGTGAGGAGGAAAGTGTCGCATTAAAATAGATCAAAGTCAAGAGGGACATTGATCCAAGGCTTTTGATGCTATACTGACTTTATTATACAGACAACACAGTAAAGTGTTTGAAGATTCTTATTTCAAAAGTAAGCAAATAAGATGAAATCTATTTAAGCCAAGGGAGAAGTAAACATTAAAAGAGTCAGGGTTTTGTAATAGTTAAGGATTGGTGAGAAAGGTATTGAATGCATTTTGATATTTTCTCTAATTATTGATCTAAATTGGTGTATGCTTTAGAATCCTACAAATGCATTGGCTATATTTCTCTGTTCCACAAATCTGACTTGTATAAAACATAATTTTTCCATATAAATGTTCTCTCAGTCAGGGATTTGTGATTTAAGAGACAAGAACTCGGTGGAATTTCAGGATCTTAAATCTAAAAATATTGCTCCTTTTTATCAATAATTTGGATGAGCTGACTGATCATGTAGGTGATTATCTCAATCTCATTTTTCTGTACAGTTACTCAGGATATGAGACAGAGTTATACAGTTATTACTTGGAGTTTAGCAGTTGCTAAGTATGTTTAAATTACAAAGAATAGTTAGTTATGAATAAACCTCTGGAAGGCAAATTGCCAATTGTGTCCTCTGCTTAACTTTTGTTGGGGAGTAGGAGAGCATGGTTTTATATCAGGTGGAAAAATTAGAATGCTATTGGTAGATAAAGTAGAATGTTTATATCTACATGAGAAAATGTAGAAAAATGTACTGCAAATATTTTATATAATTGTGTATTCCCTTTTCTGTTTATACCTCTACATTCACATGTACACACATATATTGTTTCTTTAAAACTTTTTCTTTGAAATGGATTATATAGTAGCTTACAATTTGAGTAAGGTTGTCAGGTTATATAGTGATGCTGGTCCTGCAAGTCCTCAAATAATAAAAAACAGAAAACATTAAATCCTATATCCACCCTTCACTTAGTATACTTAGATGTCAATTGAGAAATAGTAAAATTAATGTGGCCTTGTCTTTTATTCTAACTCAAAACAGTATAGAAAAAACCAACTGGTTTCATTCATAATTATTTTGTTGCAGACTTACTGGTCAAGTGTGATCACATCCTGGTGATCTCTGTATTGCCGAGCCAGGCGTAAGGCAAGATCATTGGCTTCAGATCTGGAAAGAGAGACATCAAGGGCTGTAGGTGAAATATAGTCCTTTTTAATATACTCATTTACATAATTTTTTGCTAAAATGTTTGCAGAAAGAAAGGACTAAGTCAATTAAAAAAGAAAATGCTAGAAGCAAATATGTCTTGATGCTAAACATGAATATTCCATAAACATGGACAGTTCATAATACAAAGCATTAGTTCTATTCCATCATCCCTTTGTGGGTCCTCCATATAAATCTCACACCTATTTTAATTCTTCTCAGCTAAGAAAAGCAACAATGAGCTATAATTCCAATTAAAATGATAATGTACACAAAAATATGCATTGGTCCTCTCAGCTGTAGATGCTGTGAGTCAGTCATTTCTTTCTCCTACTCTCCTCCCTTCCTTCCCTCTTTCCCTCCTTCTTCCCTCCCTCCCTCCTTCCCTTCCTCTCTCCCTCTCTCCCTCTCTCCCTCTCTCCCTCTCTCCCTCTCTCCCTCTCTTCCAATGTAGGTTAACAACTGCTGGGAACAGATAGCCTCAGAAAGTTACCTCAGAGCAAGTCAGGAAACTTGCCAAGAATCAAAATTCAGAATGTCAGAGGCAGGACTTTCTAGCTCTTATCAAAAGACCATGAGATGATGGATTTAAAGGTAGATGTTTAAGATATGACTTGAACCCAGCTATTATCTACTATGCCATGCTGCCTCATACATTTCGGGTAATTTTGACTTGGCATTGATATGGAGACAGACATATTTAAGAAAAGGAATACTGTTGGTCCCTTTTAAGCATTAGCTTCACTCTCCCACAGCAGTGAAGCTAACATTTAGGACAATAAGAGGTCTTTGTTAAATATGGTTACAACAGTGGGAAGTACAAATTCTGTTCCCAGTTGCTATTGTGAAGAGTAAGTTGTGTCGGGTAAATACATTTTCTTATGGAAAGGAGGTGATAATAATTGCTCTCTACTTGCTTTACCTTTATAGAATCTAAAGATACATTAAAGGAGCTATTCAGTTGTATCCAACTCTTTGTGACCCCATTTGAGATTTTCTTGGCAAAGATAATTTTGGTTTTCCTTTCCTTCTCAGTTCATTTTAAAGATGAGGAAAATGAGGTAAAACAGGATTAAGTGATCTGAAACCAGATTTGAATTTAGGAAGATGTCTTCCTGACTTTAGGTTGGCACTCTAGGTCACTGCATCACCTAAGCTGTCCCTAAACTAAGAAGAGCTAATGTTATCTCCTATCATCAGGGCCAGTGTTTTGCTATTAGAGCGTATACTTGGAACACAACAAAAAAAATAAATAAAAGTACAACAAAAAACTCTTTGAAGAGTCACATGGTTAGAGATCCTGGTATCAGAGATAAGGAGGACATTATGAACTCACAAGAAGGACCTTAAGCCTCTCCATCAGCATATGGCTCCACAATTATTTCATGAGATTTCACTCAAGAAGCCAAGAATATTTCACAACCATAATTCAGATCCTAAAGATGTCTTGAAATTCTTTACAAAGGGGAAAAATGGTTATGGTTTAATAAACAGTTCATTCTGGAATGACTTGAAGAAATCATGAACCAGAGAATCCTCAAAATTAATAGCCTAGACTGTTCTCAAACTATTTGAGCATCTTCTCAGATGTTCCATATACTTTTAGGAAATAATCTATGGTCACTTTCAGTAATATATGGATCTATTTATGAAAGAAATAAAATGAGAAGGGAAGAGAAGAAATCAGGATGAAAAGAAAACATACCCTGAATTAGTAAAATAACAAACAGATAGTTTCTCTGGCAGAGTTTCGGAAAGGCGCTTGGCATAATCAACAATGCTGTCATGGAGGAATCGAGAATTTGTATTTAGCAGCTCCATCTGTTTCACAGCAGCCTTGATCACTTCTGGGTGACTGTGTCCCACTGGAGTTTAGGAAACAAAAAGCCCAAGAAACTCATTACAATTCCAAATGCCTGGTAAATGAAGGGAAGCACCAAACCCAGAAGAAATGTGGTTCTTTCCAGTCTTCAAACTTTGGCCTGTCTTTCATAGTCAGTGCCACTGATTAGCCTTCAGTCCCATAGATTAGCTCCAATAAATCTGCCCTGGACACAAAATGTATCCCCCTGCACTCACCATGAGCGACATTATTGATGCAGTCCAGGTATTGTTCCCCATTTTCATCAAACATGTATTGCCCCTGAGCCCGAATTATCTTGAGGGGGTCCTTGGCGAAGAAAACTTTACAGGATGGCCTAAAAATCATCACAGAAAAGCAATCTTGGTTTGGTTACCATTACTCAGAATCATAGAGTGGGAGATATCAAAACTGGAAAAGGTTTGTAAGGACAGAGTCAAACCTATAGCTTAACAGTGTATCCCTAAACTTTTCAGGAAAGGCTCAGATCAAGCAGCTGTGCCATAACCTTAAGGAAGAGCACTAAATTAAAAAAAAAAACCTTATAAATACATATGGACAGAGTTGAAATGGACCTCAGACCATCAAATTCAACATCTTCATTTGATAGATGGGGAAACTGAGGCACAATCATGTAAGATCACAAATATATAGCAGGAAGGAGCCCCTAAGAAGTTACTAAATCCAATGGCCACATTTTATAGATGAGTAAACCATATTCCATGGAGATTAAGTGAATTGTCTGATCAGGTAGTGAACATTAGAGACAGAATAGGAATGAAGGACTTTTTTAAAAAATAAATTTATTTATTTTTCCTACTGTATATATATATATATATGATTTCATTTTTTTGGGGGGGGTAAGGTTTTGAATTCTACATTTTTCTCCCTCTCTTCCTTCCCTTGCTCTTTCCCTAGATAGAGAATAATCTAATAAAGATTATACATGTATAACTATATTAAATATATTTCCATGTTAATCATATTATGAAAGAAGAATTGGAGCAAAAAGAAAAACCCATTAAGAAGAAAAAAACATAGAATATAATACCAATTTTTAAAATTGAAAATGGTGTGCTTTGGTCTATATTCGGGCTCCATAATTCCTTTTCTTGATGTAGATCATATTTTCCATCACAAGTTCTTTTTTTTTTTTATTTGTTTTTGGTTTTTGCAAGGCAATGGGATTAAGTAACTTGCCCAAGGTCACCAGCTAGGTAATTATTAAGTGTCTGAGGCTGAATTTGAACTCAGGTCATTCTGACTCCAGGGCCAGTGCTCTATCCACTACGCCACCTAGCTGCTCCCATCACACGTTCTTTAGAATGGTCTCTGCTTATTGTATTGCTGAGAAGAGCAAGATAGTTGATCATCATACAATGTTGTCGTTGATAGGTACAATGTTCTTTTGGTTCCGTTCCCTTCAGTCAGCATCAGTTCATGCAAGTCTTTCCAGGATTTTTTGAAGTCTGGTTGATCATCATGACCTTCTAGTACAATAGTACTTGAATGGAGGACATCTTGACTCTAGATGCAACATTTTATCTTCTAAGGCAAGGCTTGGGTAGTAGCTACTGATATTCATAACATTTTGGTATTCTTTCACCTCTTTTTTTAAAATTTGTTTTTGCAAGGCAATGGGGCTAAAGTGACTTGCCTAAGGTCACACAGCTAGATCGGTATTAAGCATCTAAGGCTAGATTTGAACTCAGGTCCTCCTGACTTCAGGGCCAGTGCACTACACCACCTAGCTGCCCCCATTTGGGTGCTCTTTATCTCATCTAATATTTTATTCCCAAATATCAAGGGCTCTTCTTGTCATTGTTCTTATTTCCTCCCTTGGACAGTTTGAATAGAGGCATATATATAGGCATGTATAATGTTTTGAAGTCAGAAGCCCCTTTCTGGGGCTCAGTTTCCTTGTCTATAAAAATGAAGAGGTTAGACTATATTTTGAGGTCCCTTCAAAGTTCTAGGCCTATGATCTCAGTAACCCCTTCAAATTCTAAGTCTTATGATTTTTATGTTCCCATGAATGCCAGTCAAATTCTGTGATAATTCTAATGGTTTTTCAATAAAATAATGGCAAAATATTTGACCCTTTTGGTAGGGGAAAGCTCAGTCATAAAACATACCATGTAAAGAAATTACAACTGTATCTTTAAGAGCTTAATCATACTTGAAGGCTGTGCAGTAAAATGGAAACAGCCCGGGCTCCGGGGTCAGACATGGGGAGTGGGGGTGGGGGTGCAAGCTCTGCTTCTGATTCTGTTTATATAAAATTAGGCAAGACACTTAAAACTTTCTGGGCCTTGGTTTTTGCCTCCAAAAATGGGGAGATTGTTCTACTTTGCCTCTTGAGGTCATAGGATCATAGATTTTTTTTTTTGAGCTGGAAGGGACCATAGAGTTGTTTAGTCTAATCCCCTCATTTTACAGAGGAGGAAACTGAGGTTGAGAGAGAAGTTAATAATCTGCCTAAATCACACAGGCATAAATGTTTGAAGTGTAGATCTGTGTGCTTGTTGGTATCATGCAGAATATTTTCACAAATGATGAGAGGTACTGAATTCTCAAAAGAACATTCTGAAAGAATAATGTCTTTATTTTTCTGTACCCTGATCTAGTCTCTTACTGTGAGCATTGAAACAAACAAACAAACAAACCTGGCCTAGTTTCTTATTGTGAGCATTAAAAAAAAAAAAACAAAAGGAAACCACATTTTAGTATTCCACTGGATACAGAGTTTCTAGAATGTAATCTTAATAATTTATAGTTTAATCATTTCAGTCATGTTCAACTCTTTCTGACTCCATTTGGGATTTTCTTGGCAAAGGTACTGGGGTGCTTTGCCATTTCCTTTTCCTGCTCATTTTCCAGATGAGGAACATGAGGCAAAATGGGATTAATTGGCTTGCTCATGGGCTCACAGCTAAAGTGCCAGATTTGGATCCAGGAGGATGAATCTTCCTGTCTCCAGCACTGTCCTCTGTGCCACCTGCCTGACAATGACGAAAGTTCTTCCAGAGAGAATTTAAGTATGAAAGTTCAATATTTCTATTTAGAAATACAGAATATCTATGAATATTTAAAAATAAACTTCTCTATAAAACTGTGCATACCCTTTATTCCAGCAATACCACAACTGGGTCTGTGTCCCAGAGACACAAAAAAAGGGTTAAAAAACCCACAATTACAGAAATATTTATAGTACCTCTTCTCAGAGTGGTAAAGAATTGGAAATTGAGGGGATGCCCATCAATTGGGAAATGACTGAACAATTGTGGTTTATGATTGTGATGGAGTATTATTGTTCTGTAAGAAATCAGAAAAATCTGGAAATATTTGCATGAACTGATGCTGAGTGAAATAAGCAGAACCAGAAGAATATTGTACACCCTAACAGCAACATTGTGTGATGATCAGCTATGATGGTCTTGCTCATCTCAGCAGTACAATAATCAAAAGAGAATTCTAAGGGACTTATGATGGATAATACCATCCAAACCCTGAGAAAGAATTATGTAGTCTGAATACAGACCAAAGCTTACTATTTTCAGTTTTTGAAATTTGTTTTATGCATTATGCTTTTTTCCCCCCCTCTCATGTTTTTTTTGTTTTGATTCTTCTTTCACAATATGATTAATATGGATATACATTTAACATAATTACAAATGTATAACCTTTATTAGATTGCTTTCTGTCAAGGGGAGGGGAAGGGAAAGGAGGGGGGAGAAAAATGTGAAACTTAAAACCTTACCAAAAATTATTGTTGAAACCTATCTTTGCATGTATTTAGAAAAATAAATAAAATATTTTTTAAAACCCTATGTATCAATCCTTAAGAAAATCCTGGGATATCATCTGGGATCCATCTTGATGCTGGTGCCCATCTGCTTGTACACAGTTGTTTGTTGTTTGTCTCCCCTGCTAAGCTGTGAACTCCTTGGGGACAGTCTTTCTGTGTAAGCCTAGTGCTTACTTAGGGTTGTACCTGCCACATTCAAGGTACTTAATAAATGCTTGCTGACTGGTTATATGACATGCCCAGGGTCATAGTTGTGTATAAGAGGTAGGACTCAAACCCACAATTTCCCAAAAACAAAACCAGCTTGTTATCCACCATAGCACTCTGCCTATTATGAATAACTCTAAAATTGATTCCCATTGTATTAACTGCTTGTAAATTTTTCTTAATCATGTAACCTTTCCTTAAAACATTTACAGTGGCAGCTTGGTTTCGTGAATAGAGCACTTGGGATCACATCCTGCCTCAGACACTAGCTGTATGAGCCTGGGTAAGTCATTTAACTGCCTCAAAAAATGGATATAGGGTAGATAGGGTAGATAGGATAGGTGGGACTGTACATCTAAACACCATCAAAGCAAATGTAAAATCTATGAAGGGTTGACAGTGAACCTTTGATTGCACTTCTCTGCAACTCAAGCCATAAAAAGCTGCTAGATTATTGTGATGAAGTGATTTCTGCAGGGTCAGATGCCAGGACCTCAGTACAGTTGAACACAGCTCCTTTCTGGCTTTGACATCAGCTACTACACACTTTTATGGATGTGGATGGGAGAAATATAAATTTATATACATGTGTAAATATACATATAGTCTAAGAATGTTGTGATAAGGAGGGAATAGAAGCAAATGAAACAGTAGGGAGGCTACTAGCAAGATCTAGTAGCTTATTTGGATTAAGGTGGTCCCTAAATTTTTCTTATATGATTAACTGTTGTGCTATAATGAATGCAGGGTTAGAAAGGAAAACCTACTGGGTTGCGTTGAGGAATGAGATTTGTGTCTTAAGTCTGCCTTAGTGGGTGATTTTTTGAAGGCCTCAGTTTCCTCATTTGTAAAATGACAGATGATTTCTAAGGCCACATTCAGTTAGAAATTCTATAGTCTTTTCTTCTTAGAATCCTGGTGGACAGAGAATGATTGTTTGGTCTTTCTATCCTAGCATCTAATGCATAGTAAGCACTTATTAAAAGTGAAATCAAATTCACTTGTCACCTAGGAACCTTGAGTATGAAGTATTAGAAAACCACTCATAAAATTTAAATTTCCTTTTGCTTATTTGCTTCCACAACCATGTGAGTTTTCTCTTCCAGAAAAAAAAACCTAACAAAAACCCAACAAAACAACAAAACTGGTGCTTAGTTCTCAGAGGACAAAGCTTCCATTTGGTTGGCTTTGGCAACCACTCCTTTTGCTTCAGTAGCCTGAATATTTCTTTCTCTGAGAAGAAAATTAGAGAACACTCTGAGTAGATCCTCCATTAGCATGCTACTTGCCCTAGTCTTAGAGTAGTACAGAATCCCTCTAGCTCCCTGGTGCCAGTCATATCAATCAACAGGCATTTATTAAGCACCCTTACTATGTGCTAAGAGCAATTACAGAAATACAGAAATGAAAGAATCCCTGCCCTCAAGGAGCTCACAGTCAGCGGCAAGCCAACGTGTTTGTGGAAGACTATACAATTCGGGATAGTGGGAGCAGAAGAGGAGGCCTTCCAGCTAGGACTCGCTGGCGCTCCCAAGGCCTTGTCCCCCACCCCGCGGTCTGCTTTGGTCGGGCCACTCGGTCTTATGGCACTTATTCTTGTCCTAGGGCTGACTGGGCAAGGGACAGAAGTGGGGGAGGGGACAGCTAGTCAGGCAACAAGGCACCTACTTGTGCCAGTTAAATGAGGGCGTCAGGGATGGGACATGGAAAGGTCCCCAGTAAAGGCGGAGACCGCTCTGGGTCCAGGAGACCTCTGAGGGACCAGGGACGGCCTGGCGGGTCCCACGTGGGTGCCCCCTGGCCTCCAGAGTCCCGAGAAGAAAGTTTTCTGGAAGGGAGGGCTGGGAGTGGTTCATTTCTTCGGGGCTCTCTCGCACGATTCCTGTCGGCTACCCGCAGAGGTAGGTGCCCAGGGCAACCCCGGCTCGGGGAGCCCTTGGGTGCCCCTGGAGGAGGTGTGGGAGCGGGAGAAGGGATGCTGTTCCTGGGTCTGGGACTGACTTGGAGATCTAGGTGGAGAGTGTGTGTGTGTGTGTGTGTGTGTGTGTGTGTGTGTGTGTGTGTGTGTGCTCCTCGTCTCCCTCCCTGACCACCTGGCTCCCCTGCCCCGCTTCACTTTCTTGCTTCTTCTCTCTCTCTCTCTCCTTTCTTCTCTCTGCTCCTGTCTAGTTTCCCTAACTTTCTTTGCCGGCGCCCCTTCTTTCTACTCGTCCCCACCAATCCCCGCGCTGCCCGGCGCGCCAAGGCATTAACATACGTGCAGGTGGGCAGCATCCCTGGCTCCCCGGGGGCTCTGCTTGGGACTGGCCCCGGCCCCCTCTCCTAACCTGTCTTTCCACCCTCGGGCGCACAGAGGCTACGGAGGGTCAAGGATCGACCACCCTGGCACAGCAGGTCTTTGCCTGCTTTCGGGCGTCTAACACGCCCCTCTCCAACCCTGCCTCCCGCTGTCGCTCCAATCCCGCCCCCACCCCCACCCCCAAGCCCAAAGTTAGTCTGCGCCCAGCCGCTCACCCGATGTATTTTTTTCGGAGCAGGATGGTCTGGGCTTTGCTGTACAGCTCACTCATGTTGCTGAGGCTGCTGGGGCCCCAAAGCGCTTCTCTGCGAAGTGATCCAGCGGCCCTTCGCAAGGTCCCAGCACTGGCACCACAGCGGCCGAGGGGCTCTGGGCACTTTCCAGCTCCAGCGCTTGGAGCCAGACCCAGTTGCCAACACTTACCTTCCTTTGGTATTGGCTGCTGTTAAGTCTCTAAACTGCCCTCTGTTGAAGATTAGCGAAGGCATTAGCCAGTTAGTGGATCTTCCTTTTATGTCTTGCCCTGGTTTTGCCCTTTGCCAAACCCCTCCTTCTCCTCCTCCTCCTCCTCCTGGTGCCACCAATTGCTTGGCTAGTAACCTGGCTTGCAGTTAATTCGCCATCTCCACCCCCAGCCCTCCCCACCTCCCCACCTCCCCACCTCCCCTCCCCACCTCCCCACCTCCCCACCTCCCCACCTCCCCAGCTCCCCAGCTCCCCAGCTCCCCAGCTCCCCACCTCCCCACCTCCCCACCTCCCCACCTCCCCACCTCCCCAGCTCCCCAGCTCCCCAGCTCCCCACCTTATATTTATTGATATTTCTACTTCCCTATGGATTTCCTACTACTCCCTATATCTCTTCATTTTTATCTTCTCTCACTCTCTCTTCTGTAGATTTTTCCTCTCTTTTCTGACGTCCCTTCTTTCCACTCCTCCCCTTCCCCTGTAACAAAGATAATTTGAATTTGCAATCACAACTTGAAATCAGGGGCTGAATCCATATTCTGACGCTTGAGAACTATACCTACCTGTGTACAAATAATTTGTCCAAGCCTCAGTTTCTTTATCTATAAAAAAGAGCGGATGTCTACCTTCACAGGATTGTTGTTGGGATCACATGAGCTCATGTAGGTAAATTTGTCAATTCAGTTCTCTGTACATTTCATTTCCACTTATTCTCATTTATGGTTGGAGAATGCAATGGGACAGAGAATATAGAAGTCTATTGCTCTACCTTATTGTCTAATTTCACATTTAGTGAACAACTGAGCAGTAACAAAGAAGGGAGGGCTTCTAGATTGTGTGCAGTCTAGAAATAGTAAGAAATGATAATTTTCTTTAAAGCCCACTCCTGACTCCTTGCAAAATCCCTGTGAAAGATGGAAAAAGAGGTGGAGGATAAAAAGGCTTTCAAGAGGTGAATGGATTAAAGACAATAATTGAAAAATTAACAAATACTTCTTGTCTAGCTAAGAACATTAATATTGCTTTTATTCCACCTAAATACAATTTCCCCCAATTCCCAAAAGGAATTAGATTATGATCCACACTCAAATCCCCTCTCAATTGTGCATCTGATTCTCCTGGGTTTGCTACCATGACTCTCCTCCGGATTGCTATGCTACTCCCTTTTTCCCAACCAGTGAAGCTGCTGGGGCCCTTAAGGGGCTTCTCTGAGAATTGACCCTTCTCTCCAGTTTGGAATTGGTCCCAGGTCAGCCATTCCCCTCTTATCTGAAGAGAGTTAAAAGATAAGGATTTTTGTTGTAGTATTGAAGAGTTCTCCATATATTTGTTGGTGGATGATTGAAGAGGTTGTATAAAATCTTCACAGTTAACCTTTCTAAGTTGATCAGGTTCCTGTTCAAACATTTTACATAGACATTATAACACTCCTCCCTCCATTTTAGAGGCAGCTATGTGGTGGCTGGCACAAGAGTCAGGAAGACCTGAGTTCAAATCTGACCTTACTAATTGTGTGACTCTAGGCAAGCCACTTAACTTGCTGGTTTGCCTTAGTTTCCCCAACTGTTAAAATTAGTAGGAGAAGAAAATGGCAAGTCACACCAGTATTTCTACCAAGAAAACCCCAAATGGAGTCTCAAAGAAGTAGACATGACTGAACAACATCGTTCTACTTCCATAAAGACTTTAAAAATTTTTTAATTAATATTTTATTTTTTCCTAATTATATACAATAGTAGTTTCTACCTATCATTTTCTGTAAGGTTTTGAATTTTACAATTTTTCCTCCACCCTCCCTTCCCTCCCCGATCCCCCCCACCCCACCACAGAAGGCAGTCTGATAATCTTTATATTGTTTTCATGCTATACATTGATTGAAATTGAATGTGTTAGGAGAGAAATCATATCCTTGAGGAGAAAACAAAATATTAGAGATAGCAAAATTATGCAGTTGAAGGTAATAAACTTTGGTCTTTGTTTAAATACCACAGTTCTTTCTCTGAGTACAGATGGTATTCTCCATCAGAGGTGCTCTAAAGTTGTCACTTATCATTACATTGATGGAATGAGCAAGTCCATTAAGGTTGATCATCACCCCCATATTGCTGTTATGGTGTACAATGTTCTTCTGGTTCTGCTCAACTTGCTCAACATCAGTTCATGCAAGTCTTTCTATGCTTCTTGAAATCCCATACCTCTTGGTTTCTCATAGAACAATAGTGTTCCATGACATACATATACCACAGTTTGTTCAGCCATTCCCCAATTGATGGCCATTCACTCAATTTCCAATTCTTTGCCACCACAAACAGGGCTGCTAGGAATATTTTTATACAAGCGATGTTTTTACCCCTTTGCATGATCTTTTCAGGGTATAGACCCAGTAGTGCTGGATAAGAGTATGCACATTTTTATTGCCCTTGGGCATAATTCCAAATTGTTCTCCAGCAAGTTTGGATCACTTCACAGCTCCACCAAGAAAGCATTGATACCCCAGATTTCCCACATCCCTGTCAACATTGAACATTGTCCTTTCTGGTCATATTGGCCCATCTGATAGGTGTGAGATGGTACCTCCAGAGCTGCTTTAATTTGCATTTCTCTAAGCAGGAATGATTTAGAGCAATGTTTCCTATGACTGTGAAAAGCTTTGATTTCCTTGTCTGTAAATTGCCTTTGCATATCCTTTGACATAAAACTTTTTAAATCTCTCCCTTTCTTTCCATGCAGTCATTAACTATCACAGCAAAGCAGCACAGTAGATTGAGTGCAGACCTGGAGTTAGGAAGCCACTTGCTAACTATGTGACCTTGGGAAACTCATTTAACCTCTGTCTGCCTTAGTTTCCTCAGTTGGGGAATAATAGCATCAGGGTTCTCTTGAGGATCAAATAAGATGTTTGTAAGATAATAATGTAAAGAAATATTTGTAAAATTAAGATTTATAGAGTAGGTGATGAAAAAAATGCTTGTTTACTTCCTTCAGATCTTCATCAGCTATGGCCTAATTGGTTTTCCTGCTACCCTTTTCCAATCCATATTGTAAGAATAGCTACTAAATTGAGATTTTTTAGTTTTTTTTAGTTTTTACAAGGCAGTGGGGTTAAGTGACTTGCCCAAGGTCACACAGCTAGGCAATTATTATGTGTCTGAGATCGGATTTGGACTCAGATCCTCCTGACTCCAGTCACCTAGCTGAACCCCTAATTGATATTTTTTTTGTGAGACAATGGGGTTAACTGACTTGCTCAAGGTCACACAGCTATTAAGTATCAAGTATGTGAGCTTGAATTTGAATTCAAGTCCACCCGACTTCAGGGTTGGTGCTTTATCCACTCCTGATTACTCCATGAACTGATATTCTTAAAGCACATATGTCACCCCCTGTGCAAATAATGACTCTCTGCTGCCACTTAGAGAAAAAATACAAAGCAATCTTGATTACACCTGCTTTTCTGGTCTTATTTCCTTTGGCTATCTCTCACAGATTCTCCTTTCCAGCCAAACTGCTCTCTGATTTCCATCCCTGTCATGCTAGCCTCCTCTTGCTTCCTTTAGCACAAGCTGTCGCATAAGTCTGGAATGCAATCTCTTCTAACCTTCCCTTCTCAAAATTCCTAGCTGCTTTCAAAGTATAACTCAGGTGCCACCTTCCCTGATCCTCCAGGGAGTACTGACTCTTGGACTCTATCTGTGTGTTATTTTGTATGTCCTCATCTGGGAACTAGGTAGATCTTCAAGTCCCCACAGGATAAGGCATTGGCTCATCTTGGGCTTTATTATTCTCAATATGTAAAGAGTGTTCTGGGTACTTAATAAACGTTTATTGAATTTAATCAAAAGGTAGCTCTTCTATAGGTATGTACACATACAAATATACATCCAATGTGCAACACATATAAAAATGGACAGGTATACATTCACACATCCAACAGGACCTGTGTATCATCAGATATGGTTATACAAACATACATTCACATATGCATACACACACATACACACACATACACATATATACACACACATACACATACACCTATCTATATCTATATCTATATCTATATCTCTATCTCTATCTCTATCTCTATCTCTATCTCTATCTCTATCATCTCTATATCTATACATATATATGTATGTGTATATATATGTATATATGTATATATATATATATATATATATATATATATATATATATATATATACATATAGCATTAGCTGAGGTTATACACATCACCCATGGGAAGTAGACAGTGTGATTATTTTCCACACTCATTTTACACATGATTTCTCCAGAACAAATAGCCAGTGTGGGGCTGAGTTGGGATTTAATCTCAGGGCTTCCAATTACAACTCATATATTATGTCTACTCTATCACGGAGCATTGCTTTAGTGATTGTTTAATAATCAGTGTCTTTATCTATTTAACACTTTTGTTCTGCTGTTTGTATGGACAACGTGTATATTTTACTTTTGAATTTAAGGAGGCTAGCTGTGTGACTCTGGGCAAGTCATTTTATTTCTGTCTGCCTTAGTTGTCTCATCTGCGAAATAGGGATAATCATGGCTCCTACCTCCTGGGGTATACTTGAGGATAAAATGAAGTAATATCTGTTAAGTTCTTTATAACTCTTAAATTGCTTTAAAAAATGCAAGCTCAGGGCGGCTAGGTGGTGCAGTGGATAGAGCACCAGCCCTGGAGTCAGGAGTACCTGAGTTCAAATGTGAACTCAGACACTTAATGATTACCTAGCTGTGTGGCCTTGGGTAAGTCACTTAACCCCATTGCCTAGCAAAAAAACTTTAAAAAAATGCAATCTCTTTTATTCTCTTTGTATGGTGCCTAGTATAGGATGAAGTACAACAAAACACTAAGATTTTCTTCTTTTTTTTTTTATTACATCCTTAGCATGTATTGATTCTAAAAATTCTAAACCCAGGCCTTGGGTTCAAATCATTTTTTTTTTGGCATTTATTGTTTGTGTGACCTTGGACAAATCATTTCATAACTCTGACCCTCATTTCCATACCTGGAAAATGTAGAGATTGGATTCCATGGCTTCTGAGTCTCCTCTTGCTCTATGGCTATGATTTATTTAGGTCCAATTAATTTAGGGGACAAGCATGGAACACTATTGTTCTATTAGAAATCAGGAGGGATGGGAATTCAGGGAAGCCTGGAAGGATTTGCATGAACTGATGCTGAGCAAGATGAGCAGAACCATAAAAACACTGTGCATCCTAACAGCAACATGGGAGGTGATGATCAATCTTGAAGGACTCGCTCATTCCATCAGTGCAACAATCAGGGACAATTTGGGGCTCTCTGCAATGGAGAATACCATCTGTATCCAGAGAAAGAACTGTGGAGTTTGAACACAGACCAAGGATCTTTACCTTTAATTTAGGGAAAAAACCTGATATCTTATTGTCTGATATTGCTAGTTCTTACACTTTGTTTCTTCCTTAAGGATATGATTTCTCTTTCATCACATTTAATTTGGATCAATGTATACTATGGAAACAATGTAAAGACTGGCAAATTACCTTCTGGGGGGTGGGGGTGGGGGAGGGAAAGAAGATTAGGGGAAAAATTGTAAAACTCAAAATAAATAAAATCTATAAACAAATTTAGGGTACAAGGCACTGGAATTCAGAAGCTCCCTGACTGCATTAATTTCAAAATACTAGTCTTAATATACTTTATAATATTCATCCTCTTTTAAGGAATCTTTGCCCTTTTGTATGAAATGAACATATATTCATTAAACTAAAGTGGGGCTAGGTCAGTAGGTCAATATATTTGTTTCCTGAAAAAAGTAAAAATAAAAAAAGACTGGTTATGTAGGAATAATAATTCAATGTATTTTTATGAGTCAAATTTTTATGCTGGAGTGATCTTCCCGAATAGCTGATATTTGCTCATTTTTTTGTCCTGACCCTATTGATTGTATTTGGAATGTAAGCCCTGACCCAAGGGTCAGAGATTTCTCAATAATGGACAGGCTGAACCAGGTGAACCACTCCTGAGTATGCCTGGATAAAAAGTTATTAGAATCTAGAACTCCATCAGATATCTAGTTTACTGTTCAATATGAGTTTGATTTGAAGGTTCACAGCAACACTTGCTTATCTATTCACTGTTCAATATGTTATGTTGAACTGACTTTTCAATGAAAAAAATGAAGATTAAAATAAACTGTATGTCCTTGAGTCTTTCATTATATTTAAGATTGAATGTGGGCTTTAATTTTCTACATAATATCTTCTACTGCCCTACCCTAACCTACTCAACCCCACCCAGGACCTGTGTATCATCTGGAACAAATGCTGGGTGTGATAACTTGTTTTGTTTTTCAGTTATGAGATTCCTCAAGTAAATAGTAAAGTTTATAGGAACAAGCTCAACAAGAACAATAGGTTTACAGCCATAAGTCATAGACCAATTCACTCCTTTTATAGATAAGGAAACTGAGTTCTAGAGGATGGAAGTGAGCTGTCCAAGGTGGCATTTAAATTGAGATCCTAATTTAGTGTTTTCTGTTACACCAGGCCAACTTTTCTCATCTTTTTTTTAACCCTCTAAGTCTGACCCTGATTTCATGGAGTTAAAGAGTGTCCCCCTACTTCTCTAATTGGAGTGGGGAAGCATATCCTGGATGTGAGGACAAAGTAATATTATTATCTATGATTTGATGATTTTTATTTTTCTATTATATTTTAGTTATTTCCCAAAATGCTATTTCCCTCCCTCAAAACTGAATCCACCCTTCTACCAAAAAAGCAAACACCAAAAAGCCCACAGCAAAGTAAAAGTGAGGGACAGCTAGCTGGCATAATAGATAAAATCCTGTGCTTGGAGTCAAGAAGACTCATCTTCCTGAGTTCAAATCTGACTTCAGATGCTTTCTAACTATATGTTGTGTTGAGCTTGGATAAGTCTCTCTTTCTTTCTTTTTTAATTTATTTAAGGAAGCGGGGTTAAGTGACTTGCCCAAGGTCACACAGCTAGGCAATTAAATGTCTGAGGCTAGATTTGAATTCAGGTACTCCTGACTCCAGAACTGGTGCTCTATCCACTGTGCCACCTAGCTGCCCCAGATAAGACTCTTAACTCTGTTGCCTCAGTTTCCTCATTTGTAAAATGAACTGGAGAAGGAAATGCCAAACTACTCTATTATCTCTGTCAAGAAAACCCCAAATTGGGGTTATGAAGAATCAGACATGACTGAAAAGCAACTGAACAACAAGAAATAAAAATGACCTACATAGTGACTATATTAAGTAACATATAGAACATTTCACTTTCACAGGCCCCAATCTCTTTGTCAAGAGCTAAGAGGAGAAGAGGTACTTGGGAGAATTAATATTAGAAAAATTTCAAAGATCTCTAGGTTGCCCTAGAAATTCCAGTCAGAATCAGGATAGTTTATGAAAAAAAAAAAAAACCCTGCTAATAGATAAAAACATTTATTGAGTCTACTATGCACCAAACAGTTCTAAGTGCCAAGGATACAAATATGAAAATGGAAGATAGTTTCTGCCATCATGGAGCTTACAGTCTAATGGGGGAGGACCACACACACACACACACACACACACACACACACACACACACGGAAGTTGAAAAGATGAAGGAGAATGAGGAAAGGAAGTAAGTACTGGTGCAGAGACATGATGGAATCCAGCCTAAAAGAATGCAGCTTATGGAAAAATGAAGATTTGGCTGGCCTGAGAGTCCCTTTTAAATGGAAGTTTTGTGAACAATTCTTTGCCCCTCAGTCCTAGGATTTAGCATTTTAATATGAATTCAGGTTAACTTTTAGGCTGGTAACTCTACTTCTATTGAGGTAGAAAGTCAGTTTTGTGTTGATGAAGTTCTGAAATAATTTTTGGTAGGAAATGAAGAACATACTTATTCCAGATCTCAGGACTTCTTTAGAATGGAGTAGAAGTCTTGGGGGGACCGTGGAAGCAATCTGTAATTCCACATAACCCTCTCCCCATACCCAACCCTTGTATGCTTCTGAGGAGACAGGGAAGACTGAAAAGGATCCCTTTAGGCACAGTCCATGCTAGAGCCCCGTATCTTTCTAGTCACTCTCTCTCTTTAACCATTACTTCAAACTTTCTCACTATCTCCTCTTAACTCCTTGCTATCTGGTTCCTGCAAACACTACACTGAAAGGTTACAGATGGCTTGTAGTGACCAAATCCAATTGACTTCTGTTGTTTTCATCTTCTCTTCAGCATTTGACACTTCAGTTTCTGCTCTATGAAGTCAAGGACTGAGCCTATTATAAATTTATATCATCCTCCTCAGGGCTTTACACAATGCTCAGAACACATGAAGTGCTTAATAAATGTCTGTTAGATTGAATTGAATTTCTCTGGTCAAGAGGTACAGAATAGACTAGTGGGGTGGATGCGATAAGTAACTTCTAGTGGTGACCAAAAAGTAGCTGAATAGCACAGATTCAACTTGGTGCTTCTGTCTACTGGCCAGAATTTGAACTTTTCAGATGATCTTTGATCTTAGAGTTATGGAGGACCTGCCTCTGTCATCAGATAGCATTGAACCACTTTTGGAGACAGTAGTTATCATATAACATCATGGATTTATAGGACATCATTCTTCCAGAGAACTCAAAGTCCTGCATGTTTGTTATCTCATAAAACCACCCCCCAAGTTTGGTACCCAGTCATTCTATGAGTCATGGGAGTTCTGATATGACACAACTCAGGGGGACGATGCATACTGTTTAGACAGGTGCAGGTGCAGGACATGCAGTTTCTCACCAAATCCTGTAGTACATAAAATATGAAGCTGATAGGATCATCTATTTCAACAACTCTCCCATTTCCTCAAATTCCACAGTAAGTGTGGTGGTGGGAATAATCCTCCCTCCAAAGGAACTAATTGCCAGCTTTCATCTGGGCATCAGAGTGTTAGCTTAACCTCAAAGCTGACAGATTTAAAACTATTACTTTTAAGGTTAAGGCTGAAGAACTGTTCCTGATTAATGCTCTACATTTGTTCTCTGTATGTATGCATATGCTTGTGGATGCACATTTAGCAGAGAAGGGTGTTCTCCCTTTAGATTTCTTACTCTAGAAATGGGATGTAGCCCTCCCTGATTTCTCCAAAGGATGCTCTAGCCAGGGTCTCTGTTGGGAGTTTCTAGTCTCTGGCAGTTAGTTCCTCAGTATGGCAGTGTTTAAGAGGAAGAAACTTTTCAGGAATGTTTCCAACTGTGACTCAGAGCTGCACAAGTCAGCCAGGAGCCCAAGGAGACTATGTACGTTGTGGGAATTATTTCTTTGGTTATCTCAAGGAAATTTATTGGGTATTCAGTTGTAATATGTTCATTTGTTTTCCCAAGAGGAAAAAACTGAGATACTGATTTTTTTCCATTGAGGAAAAAATTGAGGAAATACGTATTTTGAAATCTTCCACTTTTATTACTGTTTTAAATCTCATCTTTCCTTCTGCAGAAAATATTCCCGAGTATTAAAATTAGGCCTAATATTGTAGATTCTGGACACAGATTTTGTATCTTTCTCTTTTCCTTTGATGAATATATTTTAGAATGTTTGCTTAGCTAAAAGTCAAGCTAGGGGGTACCTATTGCCCACTCTATGCAGATGACTTGCAGATTTACATATCTAGTGCTAATCTTTGGCCTGAACTATCCCTCCATAGGTGATTCCTAAATCTATAACTCCAGCCCTCATTTTTCTACTAAAGTTTAGCTCTGCAATATGCAACTAAGTGACTGCACTGTGGTTCGAATGAGGGACTTAGAGTCAGGAAGTCCGAGTTTGAACACCACCCAGAGATGTGTTGATAAATGTTCAACAACTAGCTCTCTTGATACTCTCTTAAGTTTGATTTGACTGTAAACATTTTCTCCTTCACTTTTTAAAGTCTAGAATATTAACAGAACAGTAAATCAAGACTTGATTTGTAGCATTTGTCAGTTTCCAAGGTGCAAATGTGCACACTGAAAATTTAATAATCAGCTTTGAGATGGTTCTAGCACACCCAGATCCCTCCTGGTACACTTATTATGAGACTTTTAAAACTCACTTTGCCACTCTAAGCCTTGATTACCTTATCTGTTAAATGGAAATAATAATAGCACCTACTTCTCAACAAAGTCTTGAGGATTTGGTGAGATAATGTATGTAAATTATGTTGCAAACTTTAAAATACTATATAAGTAATGGAAATTATTTTTATTATATTGCCAACTGTCCGCTGGATGTGCCACATTCAACTCAAATAAATTTCATTCTATTTTACATATATGTTATAGTAGGAGGGAGGGGCATGCCTATCCTTCCAATCACCCTAGGATATGAAAAAGATAAAGAAATTCCAAAGTAATGAAACCAGGTGAGAAATGAGGAAGCTAGAAAGACTTGTGAATATAAACCAGATGATAGGTTTTATATATATATATATATATTTGTTTCCTGAAGAACTAGCCTCTATTTGTAAAAGCTCATACTCAAGCCAATTGACCAGTCAGTTAGTCAGTCAATATATATTTTCCAAGAATGTTTGTGGGCCAGCACAGAACTAAGCCCTAGGGAAACAAATACAGGTGAAAAATAAACCCTGACCTGGAGGAACTCACAACAATTATATATAGACTATATATAAACAACTATATACAACCAAGATATCTATCTATCTATCTATCTATCTATCTATCTATCTATCTATCTATCTATCTATCTATATCTATATATATAAAATATGCATTAAAAAACAGATGGAAGACTCTAAAGTTAAGAAAAATCATGAAAAACTTCCTGTGGAAGGTGAGACTTTTACCAGGAACTTGAAGGGAGCTATGGTAGCCAAGATTTGAAGTTGAAGAGGGAAAACATTCCATGCAAGGAGGACAGTCAGCAAAAATGTCTGGACTTAGGAGATAGAGTTTGAGGAATAACGTGGAAATCACAGTCACTGGGTTGATGAAAACATGGTGGCGTAAAAACTGTAAGATGACTGAAAATGTAGGATAAGGGGAATATATCATGACTTGGGGGGGACTTTGAATGTCAAACAAGATTTGGTATTTGAAGTAATAAGGATCCCTTAGAGTTTATTGATCTGTGCTTTAGGAAGATCATTTTGGCAACTGAATAGAGAAAAGACTAGAGTGGGAACAGGCTGGAGGCAAGCCCATCCAACAGCAAGTTATTTCAATAATCCAGGTGTGAAGTGGTAAGGGCCAGTGTCAGAAGGAAGAGAAGGGGGGGGTGGTATTCAAGAGGTATGAGAGAGAGAAAAATTAAAGGTATCACCTCAAATCTCAATAGGGAAGATTGGAAGCAGGCAAGATTTAGAGGTGGGGGAAGACAATTAGTTCAGTTTTGGACATGTTGAGCTTAAGATTTCTACAGGACAGCCTGTTTGAGATAGCAGTTGGAGATGTGAGACTGAGGTCCACAGAGAGTCTAGGGCTGGGTAAGTAGATATGAGAATCTTTAGCATAGAGATGATAGTTAAACTTTTGGGAGTGGATGTCATCACCAAGTGAAATTGAGGGATGGGTTTTTTGACTTTGGCTACTCTTTTAGACCAATTGATATCAGGAATTCTTAACCTGAGGTCTGTGAACTTGATTATTATTGATTTTAAATATTTGATAACGTTATAACAAATATAATTGGTTTCTTTTATAGCCCTGTATATTTATTGCATGTATTATTCTGAGAAGGAAATAGACTTCACTAGGCTTGTAAAGTCATCCACAAAATGGTTAAGAACTTCTGGGCTAAAGGCAAACAATGTAGTTGATGTTAGTGACTTTGGTGTTCTTTTTATTTTTTTGGAAAAAGCAATACTTTAAGAAATGCCCTTTACCTGCCTTTACTTCTATCACCATTTCCTTGAAGTTCTGTCCCTGCCCCTCTCTTCTTTCCTCATATTCCCCTCCTCCCCACCTCAGTACAATCACTCAGATTGACTTTCTTCATTTTGTTTTCAGGATGGTCTATCCCCACTGTGAAATTTCTTCCAAAAGGTTTTACTTTCCTTTATCCCAACATTCATCCTTCCTTCAATTCCAGGGACAGTTCAGGAACTGGGTCTCTGTATATTCCAATGTGTGTGGGGTACACTGTATGCTCACAGTGCTGTGTATACCATTCATCTTCCTCCAGAATTAAAATAACTATGTACATCATGATAAGGCTACAGTAGCACTTAGCTGAAAGTTATTTAATTGACCCCTTCAATTAAGTTAGACTACACAAAGAATTTCAAAGTAAAATGAAAAATTCAAACAAAACAAGCAAAAAACCTTTGGAGAGACCAAAGTATATGTCTCAAAGACTATGTTCTAGAGCCTCATGCATTCTACTCAAAGAAAAGACTAAGACCTTTTTCAGTTTGTTTTATTTTAGAAAAAATTCCAATTAGGTTAATTATCTGATTCTCTTTCTCTGGGCTTTTAACCATTTCAATTTTTGTTTATTTAATTTATTTTAAATTTAATTTTTTATTTTAACTCTTTGTTAATTTCATTTTTTTGCTCCTTTAGGTTAATATATAAATGTTTGGTAAAGGAATAATCTAAAAGTTATAAAATTCAAATAATAGAATCCTAGTACTGATTGAGATCTTAGAAATTATCTAGTCCAATCTCCTACAACTGAAGGCAATCATTAATGTTTATAAAAGTGAAGTGACTCACCCAAGGTCACAAAGTTACTGAAATCAGCAAAATCAGAAGTAGAATTCTTTCCTATGATGCTCCAGATGGAGCTTGTACAATTTTCTTATTATTACATAAGCTGCTTCTCAGATTTGGAAAACTATTTGCTAGAAGAACTTTGGAGGGAGTGAGGGAAAAGGGTTTGTATTACCTGAGTTTACATTATCTGTGTTTCACAACAGTGGATAATTGAAAAGAAGATATATGTCATTAAGGTGACTATTCGAATCACACATATCAGACATAGTATTCTAGGTGGGTTATTCATTTAATGTTATTGCCAAGGTACTTGACTGCTCTGTTACCACAATTACCACACCTCTCCTGTTCTCCCTTCATCATCTCATTTTGCAAGGTAGATATAGATATTAACCTTATTTTGTACTTAGAGACACACAGGAAGTAATTAGGAGAGAATGCATAACAAAATTTGCTGCTTTAGCAACACCTGTCATATATAATTTTTATAAATTCAGATAGCGCTACCAGATGCTTCCTGCTTCTAGACACAGTCATTATTTTAATCCCTCTGATTTCAGCTACCTCACAGTCCCAGAACTGTACCAAATTTCTCCCGACAAATTAAGGAACCCATTGGCCTCCAAGTAGTGCTTTCAGTGATGAACTAATCTATAGATTTAAGAATTAATTTTAAATGCTGCATGCAAAGAACAGCTCATTTTTAAATAAACAGTGCTACGCATTTGGCAAATTGTCAAGAGAATATTTTTATAGGATCATGAACTTAGAAGGGTAAGGAATCTTAGAGTACTTTGAGGAGAATTTTCTACTTTTCACAGATGAAGAATTCAAGGCACAGAGAAGTCAAGAGACTTGTCCAGGTACACACAAGTAGCAAAATTTAAACCCAGCTCTTCTTGACTTCAAGTCACATGTTGTACTCATTAAACCATGCTTTCCTAGGAGGAAAAGGTATCAAAAAAGTAGATTTATAATGTCAGGTAGGAGGGAGAGAACAGGAAAAGGGCATTGGATTTGGAGATGAGATTCCATTTTTTCCCTGTAGGACTATATCATTTTGCTGGATAAATTATTATTGGTGTAAGCTTATATCTTTTACCTTTTGTAGTATCAAATTCCAAGCCCTTCTCTACTCCTTTAGAGTGGCATATGCTAAATTTTGTGTGATCCTGATGGTAACTCCTAGGGACTTGAACTTTCTTTTTGGCTGCTGGCAATAGGAAGTACCTTGCATTTTTTTTTTTTCTGTTTTTCTAGACTTTTGATTTTGCTTAATATTTCTTGTTTCCAAGGCCAGCTAAGTATTGTAGTGAATACATAGTCCCGGAATCAGAAGGATCTGAGTTCAAAATGCAACCTCTGACCATAGTTGGCTCTGATTGCCGCCAACTGGGAAAAAAAAGATATTTCTTGTTGCTCTTAGGGTCATTAACTTCTATTTGGGCCATTCTGATTTTTAAGGCATTTGTTCTTTGGTTAAGATTTTATATCTCTTGAACTAAGCTATTAATTTTCCTTCCAAATCTTTCCTCAGTTTTAATTTTTATTCCATTTCATTCTTCATTTTCATTTATAAATTCTTCATTTCATTTATAAAATCATTTAAAAACTCTCACTTCATTCCTTCCAGGAATTTAAATTGAGCTTTTATTTTGGCTGAATTTTCCTTTGAGGCTTTATTTGTAGAAATTTGGGGTCATTTCCTTTTTTCTAGGTTTGTTTCTTGAGTGTCCCTGTTGCCGTAAAAGCTTTTATTGGTGGTAGTCTTTTTTTTCCCTTATTCTTCCAGCCTTACTTCCTGAATTGGAATCTAATATTAAGAATAGACTCTGTGCACTTCTGGATGGAATGCATTGGCCTTATCTGGTTTTCATTTTCTGAGGTTCCAATATTACTTTCTTTAGGTATCGAATACCATATTCTTTGAAGATCTCAGAGGAAGCTCTGGCCAGTTACCCTTAAACTTGTAGTCTGATTTAAGACAAAGACTGCTATCTCCCTACTCTTGGTTTTACAAACTTTTAACCCTTGTATAGGTCTGGGTAACACAATTATAGATTTGTCCCTGACTGGAGTTCCTTAGATTGCTGTTGACTCCAGACTCTGAAAGGTAGCTGGAGGGCTTTACAGGTTCACAAAAGAACTGTTCTCCATTAGTCCTAGGTTTTTGTCCAAGTCACTCAGCTACAGTCTTTTGACCAGGTTAGAAAGTGTATCTGAGACCTTACTCTAGACTTATAGTCATAGAAATAAGTTGCCTTTGTTATTGTTCCTTGACCAGTATAATACTATGGGTAACTCCTTGCCTATACTATTCCTTGCCATGATGCAATCACAGGTTCTCCATTCTTAGGGGCAAGTTACCTTCTCGGCCCATGTAGGATCTATAATTTAGCTCTGGATATGATGAACAAAACTTCCAGTTGGCTCCTAATTCTGGTCTCTGAAAGCATCAAAATCAATCTCTGCTGTATTTAAGACTGCTTGTTACTCTAGTACACAGCTATTGGTCTATCTATATATTGTCCCCAGTATATTGCTATCTATCTATCTATCTATCATCTATCTATCTATCTATCTATCTATCTATCTATCTATCTATCTATCTATCTATTTTTCTGTCTACATATATATATGAAATATATGTATATATATTGCTGACCAGAGTTGAAGGAATTACTCATTGAATTTTTGTTGAAGTTCCTGTTCACAAATTAGTCTAATACTCTTTTTAGGTCTTTGTTAGAAAAATTGTGGAAGAAAGTTAGCTGTACTGCTTCCTTCTACTCTGTCATCTTTGCTGTTCCTCAGTGAAAAGAATTTAGAAAGTCATTTCTAAATGAAAAGATGGTGGCTCAAGTATTTCAAAATGATCCCACTTCTTTTAAAACAATCCTTTATACTTTTTATTATTAATTTACTTTTAAATGTCATTGTCAATTCATTTATGCCTTTCTAAAAATTAACAATTAATTTTGCACTATTTTTCAACTCAAGAAAATTATTTTTAACTTAAGCTACTTCCATTGTGTCATAAAACCTAGAATCAAGGTTTCTCTTGCACTTGGATAAGTAACTTCTGACAGTTTACAGATAGGCAGATTACTTTGGATTTTTTATTATGGGAAACAATTAAAACCTCTCTTTATGGAATGCACCCTTAGATTGAGTTTAGAAAAGTGGAGATGTTTAAGTAGAAGAACCATTCTAAACTTGTTTTTAGAAATGGATTCATCTGGGTCTTTATATGGAGAGGGTTTTGTTGTTTTGTTTTGGTCTTTTTGATTGACTCTTCCAAAAAATAGCAAGATATGGTTTAGAATACAGGATTTCTTGTAGCAAGATACACACAAAAAATTTAATAATTTTGCAGATGAAGGGAACTACATTTGCATGCTGACAAGAAAGACTTAAGGTCACAGGTAATATCTGTAGTTCTTTATTATGAGTGAGCTCATGGAGAAGCTAAATCCAGTTGCAAGGGCATTTCAGGACAAAACTCTTTTTGAGCATTCAAAGTCTGCCCTCTATTGGCAATGTATACAGAAGAATATTTTTTGCTTTAGAATTCTGTACTGAATAGAAATCCATTCATTCATTTGTTTATTCAATAAACAATTAAGTGTCTACTTTATGAAAGGCAATATGCAAGGACATGTCTTTTGGGGCTGGTAGAGGACAGGGTACAAAGATAACTTAGTTATGGTTCATAGTCAGAAACTCTTTTCCTGCTTAGACACAGTTTTCTATTTTTATTTTTTGGTAACCAGGTAGAAAAAATACACCAATAGTAACATATTTGCATAGCACCTTACAATTACAAACGATTCCCCATACTTTATTTCATTTGATCTTCACTAAGGCATTGGATGGAGAAGCTCAAGGCCTAGAGAGGCTAAGTTATTTGTCCAGTGTTACTTAGTAGGTAAGTGAGGAGAGCACTGGATCTGATTCTGATGTTTTGACTTTGACTAAGGGTCATGGAATTTTTGAGCTTGAAGATTATTCAGAGATCATTTTGCTGAACAGGAAACATAGTGAACTGACTTGCCTATGGTCATACAGGTAACAAGTGTCAAGGAAGAAATCTGAATCCATACTCTCCATCTCTAGGTTTAGTCCTCTTTCTATTTCATTATATCATGCATTACCTTACACATCTCTTTTTTTTAATGAAAATATTTTATTGGTGTCTTTTTCCACTGCTTTAATTTTTTTCTCTCCCTATCCTTGACCCCAAGAGAACCCTCTCCTTATAACAAAGAAGTAAAGCAAATTAAAATGGTTGTCATATTTGAACATGCTTTATGGTTTATAGTTTATAGTCCATTACTTCTCTTTGGAAGGCAGAAAAATTCTTCAACAGATGTCATAATGGGGATTGCAATGGTCAGTATGAAAATTGATCTTGTTTATGCTTCCTTTGCTCTATATAATTTTGTAAAAAGTATAATTCCCTTATGGAAAAATTCAACCACTTCTTTTCTGCTACCTCATATAATTTCAACAGGTGTCCTTTCTGATTTGCCCATTTTCTCTTTAAAAGAGCAGTACCACAAGGTCATACATTTAGAGATGAAAGTTACCTTAGAGGCCATCAAGTCCATGGAAAACCTGACAAAGGTCACATAACTAATTGAGCATCTAAGGGGAAATTTGATTCCATCAACTTATCTATTAATTAGGAACTTCAGATTTCCAGGTGCATCTCTTACAAGCTGTATATATTTCAGTGTATAATTCCCTTTCTGTATGTAGTTTGCAACTTCTTCTGGACTCAGTTTACTCATTTGTAAAATAGAAGGATTGAATTTGAGAGTCCCTGAAATATCTCCTAGATCTGAACCTGTAATTTTCTGTAATAAATTGAATTAATCTCAGAAAAAGGTGAATTAGCTTGAAATTGACTTTTGAGAATGAGGTCACTGAGGGTTTTGGGGGGGCTTATTTGTTCATATTTGGGAGAGTCATTTAGCTGTTTTATGCCTCAATCTACCTCTCTCCCCTTTTCAATTCATTTTATATGTTATCTTCTCCCATTAGGATATAAGTTCCTTGCATATAATTGGTGGCACAGGGGATAGGGCACTGGGTCTGAAGACAGGAAGATATGAGTTCATATCTGGCCTCAGATATTAACTTGCTGCATGATCTTAAGCATTTTTTTGTTTTCCTTATTTCCCTCAACTTTTAACTGTGAATAATAATTTAGTCCCCAGGGTTGTTGTAAGGATCAAATGAGATCTTATTTGTGAAGTGTTAAGCACATAGTAGGTTCTATGGAAATGCTGATACAAATTATTATTAGGATTTATATTGTATCTATTAAGTGCCAGATTCTTTGCTAAACACTTTACAAATATTACCTCATTATTAGCATAATGTGATTATTATTATAATTAGCAGTTATTTACTTATAAATAATTATTAGCATTAGCATTTATCACTGACATTTATAGAGTACTATTATAAGCTAAATAATTATATTATTTATATAAATATACAAATACAAGCAACAATAATAATAATTGCTATAATTATTGTTTGAATCTGTACTTCCAATATTTAGCATAATGTCCAACACATAGTAGGAGCTTAAAAAATGCTTGTTGACTTGACTTGGTAGGACTACCTAGAGATTGTGCTAAGCAGAAAAGTCAGGGTCCATGATAGGATAAGGCATTGGTAAGGACTTCAACGGGGACTAAATTGTTTATAAAACTATTCAATATGAGTAGTTTGTGCACTGATCCCTAGGGACCTTGCTGTTTTTACAGAAAGAGTAGTCATTATGCTTTCATTTCTTTTTCTAAGTCAGTTCAAAATAGAATATTTTCCTCTTTTCACAATTCTAGGATGATGAGCCAGGTTTTTTGTTTTATAGCTTTTCTGTGGAAAATTTTCTAGGACTTTCTGAAAGTCGAAATAAATTACCTCCACTCATTTTCTTTTTATCCAACTTAAAGAATTCTAATAATTAATCAGGTGCATGTCCCTTAGAGAACTTACCTTTCTCTTAGTTATAAAACCTCTTAACGTGTCATGAATTTGATTTTTAAAATAGATTGTTAACTGATATAATTGATTTCCTTTGTAACCTTTGTATTTCATGGTGGCATAAACACTAAACTTGAAGTCAGGAAGACTAAGTTCAAATCCAGTCTTAGATGCTGTCACTTAACCTCTATTTGCCTCAGTTACCTCATTTGTAAAATGGTGCTAATAACTAAAGTTTTGTGAAACTCAAAAATCATAATATTTGTAAAGTGCTTGATATAGTGATTAGCACATAGTAGGCACTTTATAAATATTACCTATTATTATTATTATTTAAAAATATTATTCTCAGAATGAATTCATAGACTTCATTCAATTGCCAAAGGGGTCCAAAACTCAAAATAAAGTAGAAGACTTGGCAAGACACAGAAAAAGGTTGCACAGGATTAGAAGGGGGGAAGTGAACTGTGATCTGTAACTATATCAATGAGATGAAGATCTAAAGAAGACCTGAAGTTCATTCTATCATGAGGATCTAAGCTTTGTGGTTATTTTCTAGAGAAGCAGTTTCTTAGGTACTGAGTATTTTTTGAACTAGCAAGTGTCATAGCCCATTGTCTCTCTGTTAGACTATTCTTCTCGTTAATCAGATTTATGCATCTATCATAAATTATTTCTATGCAAAGCATTGCAAAATGCATAGACCGTTTATTAGCTAAGCTGTAGCCCTTCAAAAAGAAAAACGAAGGTTTTATCCTTTGTTGCATTTCTCTTCTGCTCATATTTTTCTTCTTTCTAAAAATACATTTTTATTGAGTCTTTTGTTTTTTACATAAATTTTGCCCAGCATCCCTCCCCCTCCCAAGGAGTCAACTCATATTATAGTTTTTTAAAACAAAAAGGAAAAAATTAGCATAATTGATCAGTACATCAAAAAGTCTGAAAATATATGTCATGTGTAACTCTTGTGGACCTTCCACTTTTGTAAAGGGGTGTTTTCTCTTATTTCTTCTTTTGAGCCTTGCTTTTTCTTTATAAGTTTGCAGCATTCACTTTTGATTTTTGTGTGTGTGTCATTTGTTTACATTGCTGTAGTCAGTTTCTTGGTTCTGCTTTCTTCACTTTGCTTCACTACATGTAGATATTTCCATACTTTTCTATTTTCATAATATTTGTCATTTCTTATAGTACAGGAATATGCATTATAACATTCATGGATCATAATTTGATTAGCGACTTCTGGTCAATGGCTATTAACTTTGCTGTCACAAAAAGTGCCACTACAAATATTTAGGTGTACGTGGGGACTTTTTACTTAACAAGATACAACACTAGTAATAGAATTTCTGGGTCAGAGAGTATAAATATTTTATTTACTTGATTTGAATAATTTCAATTTGTTTTATGAAATGGTTGTACTGTTTACAGTTCCACCAACAATGCAGTAGTGTACCTATCTTCCCACAACTCTTCCAATATTGACCATTTCCATATTTATTGTTTTTGTTATTTTTCAAAGTGTGAAGTGAAACATCAGGGTTGCTTTGATTTATCTTTTATAATTAGTGATAGGGAGCATTCATTATTACTATATTTCTAATCTTACATTTATGTTTGAAAATATAGCCCTTTAAGGTTTCAACAATCATGCCACAGTAGCCTGAGTGCATTGAATTAGGTGAGGAGACAGGATAATCTCCATAAGCACCAGTTACCTTTAAATAGTAAGAAATGTAAACCTGGTTGGTTGCCTTTGCAACTTCAAGCCATGAACTTCAAGGGAAAAAAAAGAGAATGTTGAGAATTTGTACTGTTATTGTTGTTGACTTGGAATAGATCTAATCACTGCTAGAAAAACCGTTCAAAGTTCAAGTGAGTCAATGGCATCACCTTTTCAATGAATGGCCACTTATCATTTATGGGTTTCCTTCTTCCTGAGGCATCCTGTTGTAATAGAAAGAGGATAGAAGACGCAAAGTCAGGGATCCTGAGTTTGAGATCAGGCTTTGATGTTGATTATCCATATGGTCCCTTCTCATAGATTCTAGACCATACTTCCTCAGTTATAGAGTGAGAATGATGTTCATTCTTTTCCCTACTTCACAGTAATCCTTTGAGGAAAATCTTACCATGGCTTAGTAATACAAGTTCTTTTTAATGGTTATTATCCTGAGAGTTAAGACAACTCCATACTTCTGGGGAGGCTAGGCGGCACAGTGGATAGAGCACCAGCCCTGGAGTCAGGAGTACCTGAGTTCAAATGCGACCTCAGACACTTAATAATTACCTAGCTGTGTGGCCTTGGGCAAGTCACTTAACCCCATTACCTTGCAAAAAAACCCCCTAAAAACAAAACAAAAAACCCCAACAGCTCTACACTTCTTTCTCTAGATGCAGATGGTATTCTCCATCGCAGATACCCACAAAGTGTCCCTGACTGTTGCACTGATGGAATGAGCAAGTCCATTAAGATTGATCATCACTCCCATATTGCTGTTAGGGTGTACAATGTTCTTCTGGTTCTACTCATCTTGCTCAGCATCAGTTCATGCAAATCCTTCCAAGCTTCTCTGAAATCCCATACCTCTTGGTTTCTAATAGAACAATGGTGTTCCATAACATACATATGCCACAATTTGTTCAGCCATTCATCCCCCAGTTGATGGACATTCACTCAGTTTCCAATTCTTTGCCACCACAAACAAGGCTGCTATGAATATTTTTGTACAAGTGATGTTTTTACCTTTTCATGATCTCTGCAGGGTATAGACCCAGTAGTGATATTGCTGAGTCAAAGGGTATGCATATTTTTATTGCCTTTTGGTCATAATTCCAGATTCCTCTCCAGAAAAGTTGGATGAGTTCACAGCTCCACCAACAATGCATTAGTGTCCCAGATTTCCCACATCCTTCCCAACATTGATCATTATCTTTTCTGGTCATATTGGCCAAGACTCAGGTTCTTAAGATGATCTGCTCATTGGGTCTCTCCTCCCTTCCCTCCCCAAGATCCTGACTATCAAGTGCTGAAGAACTGTAGACTCTTCTAGCATCACACACTATGCACCCCATCTAGGACCTCCCATCCACTGTGTTTAAAGGAATTTACTGTGGGAGGAGGGAACTGAGAACTGATGGCCAGTTTGGGGCTGGTGTGCTTGGTAACTGAGTCAAATTCTGATGTTTCCAAGGGATTACTGGGCAAGGGGGCACAAGTGACAGAGTTAATATTGAGAAAGCTTCAAAGCTGAACCTAGTATTTGAAATCTCAGAATTTTGAAAACAAGTCCCAGGTTCTGAGCCCTGGTAGGTGCATATGTCTATGTCTGATATTCCACTGCTTTTTTAAGGGAGTGTCTCCCTGTGACTCTCATCCTCTCTCTCGCTTCCTTTAGTGTCTAGCATATATTCAAGGTTCCCTGAAGATATGTAATTCAACAAGTTAATCAAACACTTATTGAGTACCTATTATGTGCCAGCCACTGGTAGGTATGGCCACATGTGCCACTTACCAGGGGACTGAGCCAATTTATCAATCAATTAATCAATCAAGGAGTAGTCATTAAGTCCTTATTGTGTGTCAGACACTGGTCTAAGCTCGTAGGATAGAAAGATAAAAATGAAAAATCTCTACCTTCAAGGAACATAATTTCTAATAGGAGAGGTATCTACATCTACATAAATATATACCAATATATGGAAATCTACATATAGATATATTATAGATATCTATATCTGCATAAATAATATACATAGACATATACCTCTATTCAAACATATACACAAATATACAAAGAATCTAACTCTATGTAAATCTATACACAAATATAGGTGGAAATCTACACATACATAAATATACATAGATATCTATATCTACATAAATATATACACAAATATTTAGATAGATATTTAAAAATATAGATATTTACACATAAACATCAACATATACACAAATATACATAGACATCTACCTCTACATAAATATATACATAAAAATACAGAGACATCTACACATCCATAAATATATGCATAAATATACAAATATATACATAAATATATAGATAGATAGATATCTACAATACATAAATATACAAATATACATAGACGTCTACACATCCATAAATATACATATACATCTACATAAATATTCACATGAATATATAAGTAAAATATAAATATACTCATCTATATAAATATGAACATAAATATACATAGATATTCATCAATTGAGGCATACAATACAAATACACAGGGATGGAATGTAACTTTAGAGGAGAAGGCTCCAATAGCTGGGGAAAGCGTCTTCTTTGGAGGTGGTGCTTGAGTTGAGTCTTACAAAATTCAAGAGGTTCTAAGAATCACAGGTTAAAAGTTAAGGGAGATGAAGCTTTGTAAGTGAAAAACAGCAACTATAGGCTAAAGGCTGTAACTGTACTCTTGAAAGAAGTAGCATTTGTGGTGAATTTTGAAGAATCTAGGGGTTCTGAGAGTCAGAGGTAAAGAAGGAGGGCTTTTAGGCGTGTGTCTGGAGATAGAAGGTAAGATTTCGTGTGTAGGGAACATGTGGGCTAGTTTGACTGAATTTGAGAGGGCATGAAGAGGTGTCAAAAATAATAAGCCTAGAAAGGCCATCTAGAGCCAGATGGTGAAGGAAGGGCTTAACATGTCAGACAAAATTGTTTGTTTTGTATCTTAAATACAAGAGCCACTAAGATTTTTAAAACACAAGTGAAAATGTCAGTTTGGCAGTAATCTGGTGGATAGATTGAAAACGTCTGAGTCAAGAAGACAAATTAGAATATGCAATATTCACAGAAGAGGCTCAAATGAGATCCAAATGAGGTCCAAAATGAGGATAGTTTTATGGAAATGTAGAGGAACTGTAGAGAAAAGGATATGTATAGAAGCTATTATGATGGAAGAATTAACAATATTTGGCAATTGATTGATAATAGGGGCTGAGTGAAAGTGGAGAATTGTGGTTGATATCTAGGTTGTGAACCAGAATGATTAGAAGTGACTGGAAAATATTGATGTCCTCAACAGAAATTGGGAAGTTAGGAAGAAGGGAAGGTCTTTCAAGGAAAAGAATGAGCTCTTTATTGAATATGTTGTTAGAGATAGTGTTAGGGTAGAGGTGTTGAGCAGGCAGCTATAGATACCAGACTGGATACATAAATCTGGAAGTCATCTGAACTGAGATGACATACCCTCAGGAAAGGATGAGACAGGAGAGGAAAAGAGAGGGTACAACTGAAGAAAGGGATGGAAGAAAGGATATAGATGACTTTGCCAAGGAGACTGAAGAGTAGTAAGAGGAGAGAGGACCTAGAAAAGGTGGGGAAGAGTACTTTGCAGTTTCAGAGACTGCAGAGGAATCAAGAATAGATCTGAGGGAAAACCAACAACAATGGATTTAAAATAGAACATTGGAGGGGCGGCTAGGTGGTGAAGTGGATAAAGCACTGGCCCTGGAGTCAGGAGTACCTGGGTTCAAATCAAAGACACTTAATAATTATCTAGCTATGTGACCTTGGGCAAGCCACTTAACCCCATTTGCCTTGGAAAAAACCTAAAATAAAATAAAATAAAATAGATCATTGGTGACTTTCAGGTGAATAAATTTGGTCAGATAGCTAGATAACAAGGGGTTGAGAAACATGAATGGGAGGTGAGAAAATGGAAACAATAAATAGACAAATTTGTTCAGAAGTTTGATTGGGAGAGAATACCTCTCTCAATTCATCCTTTAATCTGATGTAAACTTCCCAGATTCATAATCATACTTGTCCCCTCTGTCATTCTCATTGAAATCTTATATGAATGCAATTACTCAACTCCTATACTATGTCCCAAATCCCCAGTTGATGTAAACCAGCCTCACCTAGTGTTGTTTCTTGACTTCCTTGAAGATCCTCCACAAATCTCACACTGGCTGCCCCTGCCCTGCTAGAAGATGAGGAAGAACTATTCCCCTACAAAGATAGCTTTTTTCTTTTTTTCTTTTTCTCTTCCATGATGTCCCTTGGCTACTAAAATCATTATATCTAGATTTAAAGTTGAAAGGGATCTCAGAGAATGTCTAATCCAACCCCTTGTGGCACACTTTGTTGTGAGATTGATAAATGTCCTAGGGAGGTTTTAAGTGACTTGCTGAGGTCATATGAGGTCTCTCTCTTTCTCTCTCCCTCCCCTTCCCTTTTTCTCTCTGTCTACTTGTCTCCCTCCCTCTCTCCACCTATTAACCTGTCTATTTATGTGATAGAACTGATATAAGTGAACCAATCAAGCACCAGTTCTATTGTAACAATATTTTTAAGTGTAAAACTGCCCTGAAAAAAAGTTTAAAAAAATAATTACATGCTAGAGATACAAAGAAAATTAAAAAAAAAAAACACAAGTCACTTTCAATCTATGATGTTGGTACAGATTTTGAAAACTTTCTTTTTTTTAATAAGATAAAATTTTCATCATCTGCCCCTGAAATTCTGACCCTCTTTTATTAAATTTGACTTTGCCCTTTATCAACTAATTAGATTAATTAGACTTTGCTCTTTATTAAGAACAGAGACTGTTGTTTGGATTTTTTTCCCCTTTCTATCCCTAACAGCACATAGTAAGCTCTTCATGAATACTTGTTAATATTAATTTTTCTATTTCTGTTGGTTGCCTTATCTTTCTTCCAGTCACCCAAATCTCAGATATTGGGCTTTTTCTTCTTATCTCCATTACCATCCTTCCTTTCATTTCATGTCCCTTCACCCCTTCTTTTTCCTATTGCAAGAAGTAGCTAAACAGCACAGTTTTGAACTTGAGATTAAGAAGCCAAGTTCAAATTCTGCCTCAGATACTTGTCCAGCTGTGTGACCCTGGGCAAGTCACTTAAACTTTATTTGCCTTAACTTCCTCCTCAGTAAAATGAGGACAATCATAGCACTTGCCTACAGAGTTTCTGGGAGGAGTAAATGAGATAAAAGATGTAAAATGCTAGTTTATTGTCACTGCTAATACAGAAGCTTTCATCAGTGGAGTAAAGAGGATTCTGGGAAGGAGAAATTTCTTCTTTTCCTAGGAAATTTATTTTTAAAAAGTGACACAAGAAGGGAAGAGGATCAAAGTCCTCCTAGAGTCACCAGGACATAACTGCTACACAATATATTGTCAGGAGATCATGAGCATTGCCTCCAAGTGCTGCCATAACATGTGAAGATATTATTTTAGTTAACATTTACCTAGTGCCAACAACATGATCTGTTTGTAAATTCAACCAGGAAGATGGAGTCTCATGACCCTGAGGGAGGTGTTAATAATCTCTTTGTTCACTTATATTATCCTGCTTAGAGCTGGTCTTGGTATAAAGAGGGCAGGGTGCTGTAACTGTCTTGGCTGGTTGATTAGCTTGGACTGCTCACTTGGGCAGCACCCTCACACTTCCACCTCAGCCAATGACTAACAAACAACCTCAGTCCAGCTCTAACAACCTCAATCCATCTCTGACAACCTCTGGTTGGGGTTATGGAAAACAGTCCTGTTTTTGTCTTGATAGATGATGGCTGAGGATGAATCTCCCTATCAGTCACTGAGTCCTAGAACTGTCAGATAACTCCAGTCAATCATATATCCTAGAACAACTAATGAGTGTTTGCTAAGAGATCTGTCTATCTGATCTTTCTATGTCTATTTGTTTCTACCCTCTATTTATATTTATCTGCAATGAGGTAACTGTAATGAGAAACTGAGCTAAATTGTGAGTCTACTCCTCTTTCCTACCCCAAAGATTGGGGAGGTTTGAGGAGGTATGGGGAAAATGTTAGTATATTTGTGCTTGTTACATCTTTGAAGTAAATATCCCTTCGTAAAAGGGATAATCTGATAGCAAATGATTAAATAGAACAAAGATATTAGTCATTGCTCCCCTTAAATGGGGAAACAATGAATGGGGCCAAGCCAGAGGCAGAGAAGAGAGATTTCCCAACCCCTTCTAGGTATCAGAGAACACTGAAGAAAGGAAAATGGTAACAGACCATGTTCTGAGAGAGTAGGATCAGAGCACCCTATTATATGCTCATGTCTCCCATGATAGATACTTCTTGAGGGTAGGGAATATTTCAGTGGGGGGGAAAAACCCAAATGCAGTGTTAATACTTTTTTTAAATTATGAAGTTTTCCCTTTCACCTCAGAATGGGGATAGGGGAAACCCCAAATCATTATAAATAAGCATTGTCACCTAAAATTCATTCTTATATTGGCCAGGTTTGAAGAAGGGCATTTACTTCTGTATATTAGTCCCTCATCTCTCTTCCAAGAAGTGAATAACATTGTTTTTTTATGAATACTTTGGAATCATGGTGCATCATTATGCTGATTATCATTCTTAGGTCTTTTACAACTTATTATTTTGGTATTTCATTCTGTTCATACAAATTTATACAATCTTCCCAGGTTTTTCTGAAGTTATTTCCTCCATTTCTTTTTTTTTAAGTTTCTTTTTATTTTGCAAGGCAAATGGAGTTAAGTGTTGTTTTGTTTTTTAAGATTTTGCAAGGCAGAAGGGTTAAGTGGCTTGCCCAAGGTCACACATTATTTAGTGTACTCCTGACTCCAGGGTTGGTGCTCTATCCACTGAGCCACCTAGCCATCCCCTCGATTTCTTACAGCACAATTTATATGTCAGTTTGTTGAGCCACCCCCATTAGATATAGGAACTGGGAAGCACTAACTCTTTCTATTTGTATCCCCAATAATTACTTAATTAATAGTAAGCTTTTAATTAATGCTCCATTCTTTCAAATGATGGGCATCTTCTTAATTTCCAAATCTTTACTACTACAGGAACTGCTATCAATTCATACATATAGGACCCTTTTTCTCCTTTTTGAGGGGGGTATTGGACTAGAGGTATTATCCACTGTACCACCACTATCTATCCACTGTACCACCTAGCTGCCCCTACTCTCTCTTTTTTTTCCAGAGAAATTTGTTACAAAGATTTCCCTCCACTTTTCTGATTTCCTCATAATTTTTGCTGCATTGGTTGTATTTATGCAAAAATTTCTTGATTTTATAAATCAAAACTGTCCATTTTTTCTTTTGTGATCTTTTCAATTCCTTCTTTGGTCATGAACTCTTCCCTCATTCTTCTTCCTTGTTCCTCTAATTAGTTTATGATATGACTTTTTATATCTAGGGTGTGTTTCCATTTGATGCTTATGTCTATGTGGTGTATGGTAGTGGTCTAAACCTAGTTTCTTCCAGACTGCTGGAAGATTCCTTTATTTTGTCAAGTAGCTGGGAATCTATTTCACCATTGTCTTTCTATTTCTATCACACGGGACTCTCCCACCAAAACTTCCTTATATACATTTGGTTTAAGTTTACAATATGTACATGTTTGATTTTTATCTATCAGAATGTAAGCTCCTTCAGGGCAGGGACTGCTTTACTTATCCCTAGCACTGACATGGTATGACAATAAATTCTGGTTGAAATCTGGTCAACCTGGTCAATCTGGTCAAATTCAGGTCATGCATTATCCCACCTGGGAAATCAGCTCCATCTTAGGCTCTATAACTAACTAATACAGCCTCAAGACAGGGGAAATGGACTTCAATATCCATAGCTTGGTGGCCCACCATTAGCAACCTCATTGCTCATGGAAGTTCAACTTTGTATCATAGCTCTTATATTTAGTTTTTGTGTTGCCTATTGTGACCAGAGTTGCCTAGTTCATAGTTTTATTGACTGGCTTCTTGTTCCTTGTTCTTTGTGTCCAAGTCCCAGTTTGTCCCAGTTTTAATTTCTGGGTCAACTCCCCGGGGAGCAGACACTTGTCATGATGCTCTTAGTGCCACCCCCCCCCCCAGCCATTGGAATCCTGTTGCTATGTCATAGTTGCTGCTTCTGTTGAGCTTCTCTGATGCCTTGACCTGACTTTCCTGATGTTTTGTTCCATTCACCTTGAGACATCAACAGTGACACATTCAATTGTTCTACCTCTTTGCCTTCAACTGTACATTTCCCTAGATTTTCTTCTATTGTCATCTGCTGAGATGTTTCCTAATCACCTGCCACATCTAGGTTGAATCAATGTAGTTCCTAGGCCTGACCATGACCTGTCTAGCCAATCCTTCTACTGACTGAACATGAACTCTGACCCATCCTGACTTCTGAGTGGAGGATGAAAGATACTTCAGATAGTTACTTAAGGGCAATTGTTAAGCATGTGCTTATTGTAGATAGGAATCAGAATTCTATTTCCTGAAATAAACACAACTAATATTTATGCAAAGATTATTAGATAAATTCAAAAAAATTATCGTTGACAGCTTAGAATATTCCTGCTTATTATTTTTTAGGTTTTTTCAAGGAAGATGGGGTTAAGTGGCTTGCCCAAGGCCACACAGCTAGGTAATTATTAAGTGTCTGAGGCCGGATTTGAACCCAGGTATTCCTGACTCCAAGGCCAGTGCTTTATCTACTATGCCACCTAGCGACCCCTATTCCTGCTTATTTTGGGGGAGGTGGAGGTGTGTGGGGAAGTGATGTTCAGTTAGCTAGGAAAAAGAATTTATCGTTCACAAAATGAAGTAGCTAAGTGGTACAGAAGATAGAGACAGGGCCTGGAATAAGGAGTTTAAAGATAACCTCAGATTCTTCCTAGTTGTATAACCCTGGGCAAGTCATTTAATCCTGTTTGCCCTAGTTTCTTCATCTGTAAAATGAGTTGGAGAAGAAGATGGAAAATCATTCCATTATCTTTGTCATGAAAGCCCCATATCATGAAGAGTCAGACATAACTGAAACAACTGAACAACAGAACAATTCCAAATCACACTTTAATTTGCCTGAATTAGAGAAATCTTGTTTTGAATGGTGAAAATAGTTTGTAGCTTGTTTCCTCATCCATAGCTTAGTTTAAGTACAAATAGTATTGTCTCTGGAGTTCCAGGATCTGGATTAAAATTCTATCTGTAATGCTTCCTGCCTACTCCCTGTGTGACTTTAATGAAGGTATTTTACCTTCCTGGGTCTTAGTGTCCTTTCCTTTAAAATGATGGAGCTTAGGGGTGGGGTTGAAAAATATGATTTCTATAATCCCTCCAGCTTGAACATCCTGTGATTCTGGATCAGAAAGACTTTGTATCTCTAGTTGACCTTTTCTCAACATATATTTGAAGGGATCCATGATTTCATAAACATCCGTTCTCCTTCCAGTGCTGCAGATCTCATCCTATCCACATAGCTTCACAGTCCATATTATTCTTCCATAAATCATCCATAGAGAAGGCTCCTCAAAATGCCAAAGGTCTTATTCTACTACTTTTGACCTTCACAGGGATCAGAGAAATACTTGGGTTAACCATCTGTTACCCCTAATCCTTGGAATATGACTCCCTCATCTTGCTGATTATGTGCCTACTGAATTGTAGCTTTTATAACTTTTTTTGCTACTTATGTTTAAGATACATTTTCCATTTTTCCATTATCCTTTGAGTCACCTAAAATTTTAAATCTTCAGAGATTGTGATTTGTGCCTTGTAACTATATATCTCTAAAATAATAATGTTTTTTAAAAATTGATTTTTTCAGGAGCAGGTGGGTATCACTAAAAGTGATGGGCAGTTTCCCAAAATTCCATTTATCTACTTTCTTCCTTCTAATTTTAGCCAGTCTTAGTGCCTATATGTAAGTGTCTTTTCATGATATCTTCTCTCATTTCTTTCTCTCTCCTTATTCATCCATCCATCTATCCATCCATCTGTCTGTTTATCCTGTGTAATGCAAAAAAAAAACTGTTTATATAACTACATCTTATAATCTAGGAAAATATTTTCCATGCATTTTGCTTTCCAAATGTGAATGATTAGTCTAATGTCTTTTGAATGACTGATTAAATGCTTCATTCATAGAATCAGTTTGGGCATAGTTGGGCAATTATTAAAGTCAAACTCCTTTATTTTACCTATGAGGGAAGTAAGGTTCAGAGTACTTAAGTGATTGATCTTGTACACAGGAAATGAGTAAGATGACTACTTTCAGGTTTTTCAACCTAGATCCTCTGATGCCACATCTAGTTATTTGTACTATATGACACAGTGTTCCATTGAAGAAGTCTTGAAACAATCAGGGACCGTAGACAATCTGAGCATATCTTTTGTAGACAGGGGTAACAGAAGAATCTTGCTATCAGAGATAATCTTTCTATTTGGACTTGGTAGATAATTTCTTTCATGACACTGATGAGCACCATTAGTGGTTTTTGTTTGATGTGAATACTTTGTAGGTCACATCTGTCACAGAATACTATATGCTTTTAAAACATTCATGGGAGACACTTACTTTAGTGTCTTTGGGTTTGATATTGTTCTTCCAGGAGAGAACAGCTACATGCATTGAATAAATATTGCAGAGGGGAAAATTTACATTTGATATAAATCATAGAGTTCTCTAAAAGTGGAATGAGATGGTTTCAGAGATAGTGGAGTTCCCCCCTCCCCGACAGAGACTAAATGACCTGTTAGCAGTATTGTGGGAGGGATTCTTGGGTAGTATGGCTTGGCCTCTGAGATACTATGATTTTCAGCCTAATACTTTTTGGAATCAACAAATGATAGAAACTGAAGGATCTCCATGTAGTCTCTTCATCTCTGTCAGTTAGGAGGTACATCTGACCACTAGGTGTCACTGTCTGTCAAGGTTTGGAGGTTTAAGGTAGAAAAATGAAAGGGAGAATTGCTTGATATTCAGAATTTCCAGATTACACCTTTCTCATCCCATTTTGGGGAACTACTTTTTAGTCAGGACTCTTGTTCCATAGAGCATGTTTCAGGAGAAAATAATGGGGGGAAGAAGACAATGGGACTCATTTACCACATACCCATCTCCCTTACTGGATCACCATCGCTAGCCAGCTTGCATTATTTTTGGCTTGGGGAACAAAATGAAAATGCAGATCTAGTTTAAATTCTTCTTTGGAAGTTATCAAAAGTTATTAATAGTAAAGATATATGTAGTTCTCTATCATGATTTTAACATAGATTTACCCAGCCAAAATTAAACAAAAGAAAATCCTAGATATGTTAGATGAGGGATCAGATCCCTGTCTTCCTCTCTTTTTCAGTCTTTCCTCATTCAATTGCAGGCCTTGATCACAATGACCATTAATCACAGATCACAAAGCAATTATATCACAGAAAAACCAGGAATTAGTAACAGCATAAAGAAATCTTGGAGAAATTAAAGAAACCCATAAAGAAATCTTGTAGAAATATTGTCTGACTTCAGTTAGAAGAAGGAATAAGGGAATTAAATCTTCACTGTCCTTAAGCTTATCTCAGTTCCAGTCTCTTTCAACCATATCTTTCTCTTAGGGATTTGAAAAGGTGGAGGGATGAGCTGAGAGATGAGCTCAAGCTTCCTCATTACCTTACTCTGAGTCCCTATTCAAAGTGCCTACATGAACCTCTGTATTTCTCCCACCATTAATCTGCAGATTCTATTCATGTAGAACATTGTTGTTACTATGAGGAACCATATTTCTCCAAATGATATTCAGTTTCTCTCTCATTCTGAAGATTTCTTTTTAGAGTTGAGACAATTCATCTCCTTCAAGTCATAGATGTCTCTCTAGACTTTCAAAGAACTTATCTTTATGATAGAACTTTGTTAAAGGAATTTTTGGATACCACCTGCCTTGCACTTCTCTTCCCTTAGCCTCAGGACTCCTTAAATTGTCCCTCCTATGTCTGTCCCATATGACTACTTGTTTTTTAATTTGCTCTGCTTTGGTTTCCATTTTGTCCATCTTATTCATTGTTTCTCTACCCCCATATCACCTACTACCTTAGCTTGAGTCCTTCCTTACTGATTGTCTCTAATACATAACCACAAACTTTGTCAATCATATTGGGCTAGAATATTCCTCATCTATGAATAGGTTCTGATCCACCTCCTGGCTGTCAATCACTGAAGGATATAAAGGGAATTATCGTCCCAGCCCCACCTGTTGACCGAGTTCCACTCACGTCCTGTGTCTGGCTACTTCATCTCTGCTGAAGAGCCCCGCCTCAAACAGTATACACAGACCTCGATATCAACTAGCTTTGTCACCATAGGAACATTGTTCAACTTCTAATCCTCAGTGTCCTAAGTTTGCTAAATGGAAATGAAACTGCCCTACCTTTCTTTAGAAAATGAAATAAGATATATTGAAGCTCTTTACAAAGGTAGACTCAGAGAATGCTCATAACGAAAAACTTTTTTCAATTACTTTTTTCTTTTTTTTTTAAATTTATTTTTATTAAAGATATTATTTGAGTTTTACAATCCCCCCAATCTTGCTTCCCTCCCCTGCCACGGAAAGCACTCTATCAGTCTTTACTTTGTTTCCATGTTGTACCTTGATCCAAGTTGGGTGTGATGAGAGAGAAATCATGTCCTTAAAGAAGAGAAGAGAAGTCTAAGAGGTAACAAGATCAGACAATAAGATATCTGTTTTTTCCTAAATTAAAGGGAATAGTCCTTGCACTTTGTTCAAACTCCACAGCTCCTCATCTGGATACAGATGTCACTCTCCTTTGCAGACAGCCCAAAATTGTTCCCGATTGTTGCACTGATGGAATGAGCAAGTCCTCCAAGGTTGAACATCACTCCCATGTTGCTGTTAGGGTGTACAGTGTTTTTCTGGTTCTGCTCATCTCACTCAGCATCAGTTCATGCAAATCCCTACAGGATTCCCTGAAATCCTGTCCCTTCTGGTTTCTAAAAGAACAATAGTGTTCCATGACATACATATACCACAGTTTGCTAAGCCAATCCCCAATTGAAGGACATTTACTTGATTTCTAATTCTTTGCCACCACAAACAGGGCTTCTATAAATATTTTTGTACAAGTGATGTTTTTACCCTTTTCAATCATCTCTTCAGGGTAGAGACCCAGTAGTGGTATTGCTGGGTCAAAGGGTATGCACATTTTTGTTGCTCAATTGCTTTTTTCAATAAAACTTTTCAAAGCTTTTTCAATAAAGGTAACCAAAGAGAAGATCCTCTGTTCTACATCATACAAACAAAAAGGAGCCCCAGTTTTAATCTTTTGGTATTACTATTGTCAGTATAGCTAGATCCTATCCCTGCTAAACCTTCATAGTCTTCTTTAATTACTGTGGCAAAAGAAATTTAGCCACCTCCAACCAAATATGTTGAACATTTTTGATTTAACTAAGCTAGTCCTTGGATGAACAAATATAAGAACTATTGCCAGCTCTATACAGAAGACTACCATTCAGTTAAGACCTGCCTATGATTATATTCTACTGAGGGAGAGCTTTTGAGAACTCCATGCCCCAAGTCAACATCAGAGTCCGTTTAAGTAAGCTTAAAAATAACTCTAAACCCAAAAGGTACTTTCTAGCTTATTTCTTAATGTTTTTTAAAAATCTCTTTAAAAATCTTTATCCCTGTATATTGATGTTTGCTGCTTGTACCATCCTAACAAAGTATTGCCTGAGAAATTGTACAGTGAAGAAGACAAATGAATCTTTACATTAGCTTTATAAAGTGTCCTGCCATTAACTACATAATGGGGAATTTGAGTTGATTCTTTGACTTTTGGGTGACCCAATTGTCCATCTATGAATTCATTGTTAAACAAGATGTCCATTGTACAGCAAATAGCAGGGGAAACTAATGAATAAGAAACCAGAAAAATCAGGGGCCAGGGGAGACACAACTATTGAAAGAATAGTGATTATGACTGTGATAGTATGGCCAAGGAAAATAAAATGGCAAAGAAAATATGAAGACAATAGCATTTATCCTTTCTCTGCCTCAATTTCTTCATCTGTAAAATAGGGATAATAATACCCCACAGGTTGTTATAAGGATCCAGTGCAATAAAATATATGTAGTTCTTTGAAAGTCTTAAAGTGCTGTATAGATGCTAACTATGATTGCTGGTCAAGGAAGAAGTTTTTTGACCATAGCTATCCACAGACTATGTAAATAAAACAAGGAAAGGTGGAAACCTATCTCTCTAGATTTTACTAATGGATCCTTGAAGTATTAAAATAGGAAAATTAATGCAGAGAAGAGTCCTGCATGGTACAGTGGTAAGAGTTCTGGTGTGGAATAAGAGAGTTTGAAATTCAGCTCAGATGAGGACACTGAGGTAAACAGGATTAAGTGACTTGCTCAAGGTCACACAGCTAGTAAATGTCTGAGGCTGGATTTTAATTTAGGAAGATGAATCTTTCTGACTCTAGGTCTGTTACTGCTCCACCCATCTGCCCTCTCATATATTTGGACATGGATAAATATGTATATTATCAACACATGCACACATAAACATACAAACACACACACAAATATATGCCTGGTCATATAAGCCATTCACACACATGTTTACACATGTGGGAATATTTATACATGTGCATATGGAAAGACACATACAAACAGAAACAAGGAGATAGAGGCAAAGAAAGATGGAGGCACACAGAGATGGACAGAGAGAAGAACAGAGAGATGGAGAGAGATAGAAATAGAGGGACAGAGAGTTTTAATATATAAGTAAATAATAAATGAAGTTGACTGTTAGGGAAACAAAAGGAAAGATAGTCAAACCCTAAGTTCTGACTTGTGAAATTTTGTCATTGAAATAAATATTAATGGAACTGTAATTTACTATTGTTTTGAATTTTGCTTATAGAGATAGTTGTCTGAGAGAAAGAGAGGAACAAAGGGAAAGAAAGACACACAAAGGGAATGAATTACATTCTGGTTGTAGACAACTTATCTTTATTTCCTCAGTTTTCTGATCTGCAAAGAGAAAAATAAAACTGGTGCTCACTTCCCAGGATTGTTGTGAAGATCAAAACAATGCAGGTGACTGGAATATACTAAGTACCACATTATTTTATTTCTTTAACTAATGTAATTTTATTATACCTGATAACTCTAAAGTGGGGTCAAATTGCCAACTGTAATAAGATTGATAGTTTTTATATGAGATAATTTGGAAATGTCATCTGAAGTTTTGTTTCATGTTAAAATACTTAATATTCTTTTTTATTTGGTATTTTTTCCAGATACATGTAACAATTAGATTTCAACATTAATTTTTGTAAGATTTTGATTTACAATTTTTTCTCCCTCCTCCCCAAGACAGCAAGTAATCTTAAATAAATTACATAAATACATGATATTCTTTATGTTATTATTGTGTTTCCAGATTCTCTTACATTATGAAGTTTGAGGGATCATTGTAACAGAAATGTTGTTACATTTGTAGACAAAACAACTTTTTAGTCTGGATGCTGTTGCGTAGAAATTGAGCTTTTAAAATGATGTGATGAAAAATAGGTATTTGAAAGTTGTTAAATATTTAATGAGATGTATTTTTATAAAACATATAATAAAAATGTTTACTATAGTAGTAAGTTTTCATTTGAAAAATTTTGAGTATTATGAAAGTATAGGGTGATTTGATGCTGTAGCTTCAACATATTAACTAACTCTCAGATATTTGCTGTATTCTAAAGTCCCAGAGTATAGTTAGTTTTAAAGTATAAGTAAAGAATAAATGAAATGTTGACAGTTAGGGAAACATCCAGAAAGATATTCTAAGCCCTAAACTGTAGTTAGTGAAATTTTGCTATTAGAGGCAAAAATTCCTGGATCTATAGTTTACCGTTGTTTTGAATTTGATTATAGAGATGGTTGTCTGAATTGTCATAAAGGCAGTAGTAGAAACTGGTATGTGTTGCAGATAGAGAAATGCTACAAATGAATGCCCAAGCCTGGAAAAAGTTTGGAGGATGACCTAAGGTAGGATTCTCTTGACTCTTTTTCTATTGCTCTATTTCCTTTTTGAAAAGGTCCCATCTGAGTAATCCTGAACCTTGCTTTTGACACCCTGTGACTACATGTTTGGCTGTCAGATACGACTCAAGCCTGGAATCAAACAGAGTTAAGGGATCTTTCCCTTGTTCTGATATAAGACATTGTTGTAACTATGTCCCTTCTTTTCTTTATATAACAATTTTATGTAATCAGGGTGGGTGAATAGTGGAAGTTTTGTAAATGCAATATCAGATCTATTAAATAATAACAACACTGGAACATCTCTGAGTTACTATAATAGGATGTATGTGTAAATATCTCACAATATTAACCCAAATTTCTTATCAATCTATAATATAGGGTAGATATGCTCCTAGAGGGGAAATGATTAGGCAAATAATAAGACAAAGATGTAATATAAAAATTTTCTATTAAATGGACAAGTAAAATTTGAAAAAAAGCAACAAGTTAGGCTATTTTCTTTAAGAACTACATGCTTACATATGATTGACTTCCAAATTTATCTATAATGGAAATTTAGGTTTGATTAGGCTTTAGTAATAAGTTCTAAGAATTGGATTAAAGATTCTAAATGTAAAATTATTGTTGATAGCAGTAAAGAAAGTGAAATTATTTTCCCATTTTTAAAGTATCTGATCATTTTAAAAGGCAGAAGAGTTCAGTTTTGGTTGTACCCTCATAACTTTTTAAAAGATTGTTATATCAGGTACAGAATTTAGGTAAGGATAGAAAAAAGCAAATGGCACAGAAACTGAAATTCTCTAAAATTTTAAGAGAGAAGAACAAAATTTAAGTAATTGTACTAAATTGTATCACTAGATGAATTATCTAGGAACTTCCAGATTTGGAAACAGAGATGCAGAGTTCCCTTTAGAGCTATCCTGAGAATGAAGTCTATCCTCTAAGAGAAGGGACTCAAAATATGCTGATCAAAGGTACATTGAGAATGGGTAATTACGATACAAGGAGACTTGATACTAGTTAATATTGATGCTAATTATTGCAATTACTTTGATCTTTTGCTTCATGACTTTCCTATTTAAGATTTATTGGTTATCTTGATGGTATGTGAATCTCCCTTCTCAAAACATTGTGAACCCTCTAAGTAGTTTGATCAATAATCTGACATTAATCTAAACTGACTTCGTATAATGCATTTATGAAAAACCTTATAGATTTAACTTATAAATAAATGACAGTCCTTTATGTTCTCTACAACTCACCTGAACTGAACCCACACACAGTGATCTATCTGCTGCCTTAAGGCCTTTGTAGTGTTTGTCCCCCATGTCTGAAATGCTCTGTCTCCTCACCTCTGACTCTGGGAACCCCCAGATACTTCAAGACCTAGTATTAATGTTACCTCTTTCCCATTAGCTCCTTGAGATCAGGAACTTTTAAAATGTACCCCCTACACAGCACAGCATCTGACACATAGTAGGGGCTCAATATATGCTGATTCTTTCAAGAGACTTTTCCAGATTATTAGTTGTGTCTCCTCACCCTCAAAAAATCTTTAAATTTATTTTGTATATATATACTATAGTATTTACCAACTCTGAAAATGTTGCCTCCTCTCAGTATGATAAAATCCCCTTGAAGTTGTGTTGATTCAGTTATGTAGCTATATTCCTACTGCTTTGAGAGAGACAGAGAGAGAGAGAGAGACAGAGAGAGAGAAAGAGACAGAGAGAGAAAGAAAGAGACAGAGAGATGGAGACAGACAGACAGACAAGTCACACAGAATTCTGAATACAAATCCATCTCAAGCTTACTAGCTTTGTGATCACAAGTAACTCACTCAGTTATCTCATCTGTGAAATGGGAGTAATAATTATCTTCCAAAATTGTTGAGAGGTTCAGATGAGATAATAATTATAAAGTGTTTAGCATAATAAATACTATATAAATGTTAGCTACTGTTACTATGAGTATATGTTTGAATTTGGCTTGGGAGATACAGATACAGCCAATAAAGATGTGCCCTAGGAGGTGAAAGTGGGAACAAATTAGAGTAGAATCTGGGAAAACCTTAGCAGTTTGCTATGGAGATTCTTTTTTTTTTGGGGGGGGGGTTTGCAAGGCAATGGGGTTAAGTGGCTTGCCCAAGGCCATACAACTAGGCAATTATTAAGTGTCTGAGACTGGATTTGAACTCAGGTACTCCTGACTCCAGGGCCGGTGTTCTATCCACTGCGCCACTTAACTGCCCCAATGGAGATTCTTAACTTGCAAGAGCATCATAGAATATATATGGTCTTGGGGTTTGTCACCTGGTTGCAAATCTTCTCTCCCTTACCCCTGATCTCTTCCCTGATTCCACCTCTGCACACTGACCTTGGAGATATCAGACCTGAGTTCAAATCCTGGCTCTGCTACTTATTACCTATGTGATCTCAGAAAAGACCCTTTACCTTTCTGTTCTTCAGTTTCTTCATTGATAAAATGAGGAGGCTACAGTAAAAGGTCTCGAAGATGTTTTACAGATCTAAATCTGCCTTGAAGTCTAGAAGTGCATGTTGTATGGAGTGAGCAACAATAAAGGACTCTAAGGTCAAGGATGCTCAGGATGGTGTTTTTGACTCATAGGCAGCTGAGCTACTGGAGTTTCTCTGCATAAGTAGAGGGCTGGGTAAACACTGGGTTGCCAAACAAGGACTCACAATCTCTGTATTGTGGAATCTCCTGTGCTTACACCCAGCAAAGCATAGTAGAGATTAGAGTTGATAGAGTTTTCTCCTAGCATGTACATCTGACACTCAGATTTGTCAACCCTAAATCTAGGGGAAGTACTAGATTACAAGGAAAAAAACCACAGGCATATTCATTTGATGTTCAATTTTTCTCCTTCCATATCCCCTCATTAGATGTTTCCTCAGCAGATATGAGACTTTTAATCATAACCAAAAATAAGAAAAGGATAAAAGAAAAAAGAAAGAGTAAGGAAAAGGTCTTAAGATACCATGAAGTCTGTCATAAATAAGATAATGAACTTTTGGAGTTAGGGGTTTTATAGGCTCTCTTTTCCATTTATTTCCCCAAACATGGATTCCTTCTGCAACATCTCTGACCAATGGGTCATCCCATTTTTGTTTACTTTCTTTTAGTCACAGGAAACTTATGTCAAGGAAGACAATTCAGTTTCTGGATTGAAATTCACAAGGAAAATAAACCCATTCCCCTGAACTCTCTAGCCTCTCCTGCTCTCATCTCCTATCTCAAATCTTTCAATATCATATTGCAATTCTCTCTTTACCCAACTCTCAGGGAAGGGGTAGTCCTTTTTCTCTTCAAAGCTAACCACTCTACTTCTTTTCATGTTTCCTCTGGTTGTTTGCTTCCACCATCATCATCCTTTCCCTTCTTATTTTTAATCTCTCCCTGTGTGATTCTCTAGTCTACGAGGGATACCCAAACAAGGCAAGAACAGTTAAGAGCAGAGAAGTCTAATCCTTAATCCCTTAAGCCCCCAGCACTCTATCCCTCACCATGTTTTTTGGGGGGTGGCTTTATCAGTATATACATTGACTCCCAACAAAGCTCAAATCTACAGAAGATTGCTTAGGCTGGATGCTACTGCATCCCTATTGTGAGTCAGTTAGGTGACTTGCCCAAGGTCACACAGTTAGTGTCAAATATCTAAGGATGGATTTGAACTCCTGTCCTTCTAACTCCAAGATCAGTACTCTATTCACTGTTCCACCTAGTTGCCTCTATAAGTACATTACAATCTGGCGCTTTGTAGGTTGATTACATATATTACATACTCTCTAATGCAAGTTTCAATCAAAATGACCTACTTAACATTTTTTTAAAAAAAAATACAAAAACCATCCATTTTCTGTCACCATGCCTTTGACTAGAATTCACTTCCTTCTTACCCTCACCTCTTATCTAGTTCCTTTCAAAGCCGAACTCAAGTGCCATCTCTCACATGAGGCTTTTCTTGTCCCCTCCAGTTACTGGTACTTCCATGAGATTACTTTGCATTTGTTTTGTATAAATTTCTATTTTTATACATATATGTGTGTCCCCCCCCCCCCAATTTCTGCAAGGGAAAAGATGGTTTTCTTTTTAATCTCTGAATCCTTAGCATCTATCACAGTGCCTTCATAAGGTTAGTGTGTTGGTGAACTTATTGACTTATCAAAAGTGATCCTATTATGTCTAATTAACCCCAGTCAAGTTCAATGTTTGTAGTTAAATGTGGGGATTTAGAGCTGAAATTCATCAACCATCATTTTTTTTTTTTAGGTTTTTGCAAGGCAAATGGGGTTAAGTGGCCCGCCCAAGGCCACACAGCTAGGTAATTATTAAGTGTCTGAGACCAGATTTGAACCCAGGTACTCCTGACTCCAGGGCCAGTGCTTTATCCACTGCGCCACCTAGCTGCCCCATCAACCATCATTTTAAATTACCTAGTACAGTCAGGGTCTTCCCAGGATTCTAGGATTATACATTTACTAAATTTGTCTGTATCCCAAGGTTGACTTGTATCAACTTGAGAACCAGCAGATCAAGTCCCAATCTTAGTCTAATGGGTATGAGCAGAGCCAAAGCTGTCTGAGGTATGCAGTTATGAGATAGGCAGACTGAGTGCATGCTATTCTCAATGGAAATACCTTTTGTTGAGTCTTCCCAGTCCCTTGAATATATAACTAAAGATTAAAAGAATGAACAAAACACAGCTCAAGAACTGTGGCTTTGATGAAAGAAAGTTTGGCAATGAATCCTGTATGAATGGTTTTGGAACTTGTAATATTGAATGGACTTGAAGTCATAGCTCCCACCTTTTGCTTAAAGAATGTCTCATCTCCCTTATGATTAATCAGTCAGTGGTATAACAATGTGAATTTCATTAAGAGTCTCTGATATCAGCATCACATTGCATTTTCCAATATCCAGTTGTTTATATAACCACTGTATAAGAGTTCTCAAATCCAGCCTCTACTACTTACTATTTGTTTGACTTCTCTTGGTTTTCTCATCTGTAAAATGGAAGTAGCATTATTTATACTACTCATCTCACAAGGATTGATGTGAGGAGATATACATATAATTTACTTTGTCTTTATTTTAAATAAATGTTCTCCCTATGGTAGAAAATGTAAACCCTAACTCCCAGGCAAGTTAGGATAGTTTTTCCTTTAAAATTATTTGGAGTATTCTTGAGATTTGGTTAGCTTAGAGGAAGATAAGTTCAGATTGTTGATATCGCTCAATTTTTGTTGTTGTTTAGTTATTTCAGTCATGTTAACTCTTCAAAATCTTTTTTGGGACTTTTTTTTGGCAAAGATACTGAAGTGGTTTGCCATTTCCTCCTCTAGTTCATTTTATAGGTATTGAACTGAGGCAAACAGGCTTTAGTGACTTACCCAGGATCACATAGCTATTAAGTATTGGTGACCTAGCACATAAAGATGTGATTCCAAGCCCAGGGCTCTATCCACTGCACTACCTGGTTAGTTGCCCTTTCTCCTTATTGCCCAAGTACCAAAACAGCCACAAGGATTTCCAAGGTCTTTCATTGATGCTTGGCTGGTGGATCATGATGAGCAATTCAATCAATTCAAGGTTTCTTCAATGTTATATCTCTTGCTATGGCTAAGTAAATCTCTTTTTTGTTAAACTATTGAATGCCTTAGAAGTAATTCACTTTGTTCCAGTAGCAAACCTAAACTACCAGGGTCCGAGTCAGGTCCAGCTTAGAATATTACCTTAATATAATATGAGCTCCTTGAGGATAGATATCTCAAATACAGCATGGACAAAAGAGAGCTCTATTACCTTTTCCCCCAAATTCTAAGCTTCTACTGAACTTACCTTTTACTGTGGATGGTATCACCACTTTTTTTTTGTTACCAAGGCTCACAAGCTCAAGTCTTTTTTCCTCACCCACATATTCAATCACATGATAGATCTTGTCATTTCCTTCTCAAGAATATCTCTTACATCCATCCTCTTCTCATCACTCAAATGGTCACCACCCTAGTTCAGGTCCTCATCACTATTACTTGTTACTATTATAATGCACTCCATTTGTTCTCTCAGCATAGAGTAAGTTTTCCAAGTCTATCCATATCAGCCTCTTAAACTAATAAATTCCAGTAGTTTCCTGTTACCTACAGGATAAAATATAAAGTTCTTTGCTTAATATCTTAAGTTTTTTGCAACTGAATCTCTTTCCACCCTCTCCAATTTTCTTGCCTCCCATGTACTCTAAAGACTGAAATATTCTGGCTCACTTACCATTTTTACATATGATACTTTATCTACCATCATGTTTTTGAATTGGCTGTTCCCATGCCTAAAATATTTTCCCTCCAAATATTTAACCATTGCTGATTTTCCCTAACATTCATTTCAAACACCACCTCCTTTTAGGGATGCCCTTCTTGGTCCTCCCTGGAACAAGTACCATTTCATCTAAGGCTCCCTTTCATCTACTCTGAAATTATTTTATGTGTGCTAATTTATTAATGTTACCTCTTGTATTATAATATAGGATCCTTGAGAGTAAAAACTCATTTTTTTTTATCTCCAAGTACTTTGCACATAGCAAATACTTTTTTGATTGATTGACTTGTAAACCTCATAATAGCTTAGAAATGTAAACTATTTGAGTAACTTTCATTGCATTAATAACATTATGATATTGTGAGGACACAAAGAGAAAATAAAATAACCAGGGATTAATTTTTAGTATTAAATTTAGTTTGTGTGCTTATGAATATGTTACAACACTTGAGTCTACTTCCTATCCCAGACTATAAAAGTTCTACCCTCAACCCCATTCTGTTTTGTGTTTTTTTTAGTGACTTGCCCAAGGTCACACAGATAGGTAATTATTAAGTGTCTAAGGTCAGATTTGAATTCAAGTCCTCCTGACTCCAGGGCTGCACCACCACCTAGCTACCCCAACCACCCCCATTCTTCACTGAATACCTTGTTGTTGCTGTTTGTCCTTTGTTTTCAGAGAGGGTCATATGTCATCAGGGGCCATGTCATCATGATGCTATGACATGCAAGTGAATTGGATTTAGAGACGTCCAGATGTTGGGATCTATGGGTATCTTTTTCAGGAGGGGAATGGCTTACTTAGTATTATTATGAAAATAATTTCAATCTTGTGGATTGAAAGTCTCTGGGAACCTGTAGGGTTTCCAGTCCACATTTTGTGAATTCCTGCTTTAATTGAAAGAGTGGATTACCCTTCATTACAGATTTTGTTTTCATCTAAGAAATCAGGCCAAGATTTGACAATTTTTGGATTAATATTTTAATAATTACACACTTTTTACATTATGAAAATAAGTCATAAATAGTGTAAAAATAATTCTGAAGATCAACTTCTCACAAACTAGGGAGCCCCTAGACAAGTTAAAAAACTCAAATAAAACAAATGGAAAATGGAAAACCAAAGCAGTATTTTCAAACCAAAAATCAAACTCATGCTCCTTTTTCTTCCTGATTCAGCAAAGTCAGACATTAAGGTTACAATGAAGATAAAATAAGTCATCAAAATGCAACTTTATATTATTTACATAACTGGGAAATCCAGATTTGTGCCATATTTACAGTGATAAGACACAACATATTCTTAGTATAATCAATGATATGAGACTGGCCCAAAGAAGGTTTTCAGCCATAAGCTTGCCAAAATATTTTTGCATTTTTCTGCTGTCATGTATTAATTAGACACTTGTTTTTTTGTAATACAAAAATAACTGCACACATTGATGAACTTAAAAAAGTAAAAAATACAAATAAAAATATATTTTACAAAGGAAAAAGATGGTCAGATACATCTTTTACAAATGTTAATAAGTTGCACAGTATTTTATTTTCCCAAACATGTACAATAATAAAAAGTATATCCATAAAAGTGTTAAAATATGTAAAACAACCTCCATGAATCTAATTCAATAATATTTCTGAGATGTGTGCAAGTACCAAATTCATTATGAGAAATTCTGATAATTTTTGGTTAAACATCAATAAATGATGAAATAAAACTTCTATGTTCAGTAAGGTACCCCTGTTTACCAAGTAAGGATAATTTTATTAATCAACAATCTGATTAACTTTAAAAAAACTACATTAAAAGGGGCTTTATTTTTCATACTATTTGTTCTATAGTGAATTAGCACAAACTCCACCAGAAATTAAAATTGGGGATGATTCCATAACTGTGGATATCAGTGGATCCAGATGATCAAGCCAATGCTTGGGAAATGGTAGGAAGGGCTTAGTAACCTATTTTCCTAATAAGTTAGCAGGATTTGTAGTAAAAGCTTGTACAGAATAAAACCCTAAATGTACAATTTTAATTGCAGCACACATCACATCATTAATTCAGTTCATACTTAATTCTAAGCATGGGTTCCTATAAAGAACCAAGTTTCTAGAGGTACCAAAGTTAATAGTTTTAAAAAAATGAAAAATGAAGTAAGATTCTAAAGAGATCAAAAGACTCTCTCCTAGATTATCTTGAAGACTTACTGATAAAAAACCAAAGAAACAATTTGATCACCAACCACTAGAGCTAATGGAGCTTCAAAAACTGGTATCTCTTTGCCCACCATGATGTTTTCATTTATTGGAAGATATCCAAGTAGAAGAACAAAAACATAACCCATTTCTGAATAGGGCCACACTTTTGATAACTACAAAAAAGAGAATTTTAATCTTCCATGCTACATCAGCAAGATATGAGTTAGAAGGGGATCAGACATTTCAAAATGCTATATGTAATATTTTCATAGTTGCAGGCATGCTGATTTGACTATTTTCCAAACTTGCCTTTATACATACACTTTTGCTATTATCAAAGAACATGTATAAAAAGCCAGATATATAGGTACTCCCTGTCTTATGAGAACATTATATACTGATGAGAAATTCATCCAAAAGAATGCAAAAAAAGAAAGGAAGTTTGTGTATAGTGCCAGCAGCCTCTGTCATAGATTTATTTTTCCATAAACATTAGCCAAAGAAAAAGGGGGGGGGAGGAGAAAATATTTTCTCAAGTTAGATTGAGACTAAGATAAATGAAAAACAAAGAGAATGCATTCATATTTGTGTTCTGTGTTCAACTGTAGGTAGTACATGTCAATTTGGCCCCTTTAGACAATTATTGTTTTTGATTGGGGTGAGTTTGAAAGCTGATAAATGACTTTTAAAAATAAGAAATAAGATAAACTCTGAGACACTTAAATGAGAGGATACATATTCTACCTAAACATTTGTGGCAGCTGGGATGGCTGGTCATTGAATCCCCATCACTGAAAGTCTTCCAGTTTAAAAGGAGTTCCCTCCTCTCCCACCCTCAAGTTAGTTGAAGAAGGCTGCCAAACAGACAAAACAAGGCCCTTGGTGGAGCTTAATTCCTCTCTCTCTCTCTCTGCCTTTCCAAGAAAAATAACATATTATCACTCAAACAAATTCAAAATAGTTTTAAAGATAAAACAACCAGTTCTGTGTTTTCAAAGGATCCTCTCTTTTTAAATGCTTGATTTTCATATTTAGAACTTCATATATATATATTCTACCCCTCTACCCAGTATCACTATCATGTACAAAAAAGATCTACAATGAAAATAGGCATCTTTCCAAAATTAGTATCCAAAGACATGACTAATCTATTAGATCACACTGCACATCATTCAAAGAGACCCTCATGTTAATAGAACTTCTCCGGTCAATGAAATGGATAACTACATCTTTTGTTGTAAGACAGAGAAGCTTTCTACATTTAAGATTGGAAGAAAAGTTTTGGATGAGA